>NC_135497.1:416257682-416387682 GCF_052857255.1 Amblyomma americanum | reverse complement strand
CAGGCACCAGGCTACAGTGCTTCATTAAGGACCTAGAAGGCAGAAATTCTTCGCCCCCTGCACTGCTCAAACGTGGATCATTCTCTTTCTACCTCAGGACCGAGCAACTCGTGAAGGAAGACTTTGAACCTAACAAGACAGCATGCCTTCTTGTCACCCCAGAAAGTCTTCTAAATGGAATTCTGGAGGCCTCACACGACGAACCAATAGTTGGCCACCACGGGTTTGCTCCCACACTGCACCGAATTCAAGACAATTCGGTGATGTGGCATGTTACGTGAAAACTTTCCGGGAGTACCAGGGATGAAAGACGCCAATGACTAGGCCAGCAGAACTACTCAATCCCATACCGCCACCGACAAAGCCCTTCCCACCCGTTGCAATTGACCTCCTCGCGCCTTCCACATTGTCAACATAGGGGAACAAGGATATTTTCTTGGAGACCGAATACTTGGCCCGCTACGTCGAAGCTAAAGCCCTGCCGAAATGTGCTGCAGTGCAAGTCGCAAAATTTTTCGTTGATACAATATTTTTTGCAGCACGGTCCCCCTTACATGTTCATCACGGACAGGGGAACAGCGTTCACAGCTGACCGATGCATGCCATTTTGCACAACAGCCGTACAAGCCACCGGACGACGACTGTGTAACGTCCGCAGAGCAGACCTCATGGAATGGCTTAACAAGACCACTGCCGGCATAATTCCCAAGTACAGATGCCTTTAATGTGAAAGGTGACCAAGTTTGAGCATTCAGATGTTGGCTACTCCATAATTATATGGGACAAGCGAGCATTTTTCTCATTTACTAATTTTCCTCTTGGAGCATAATGTCCAAAAGTAATCTTCAACTTTCGGAGAGATATAACCAACAAATTTATTCTTTTGTGCAAACTGGTTCTTCCATTTCATATTTGAGGGACCTGTAAGTCGACGCACAGCACAATACCTGGGATGTCACCCTGCACAACGTCGTGTTCGAAGACAACACCGCGGCGCAGGAAACAACACAGATAACCCCGATCAAACATGTGCTCGGCAGGGAAGTCTCGACCACGCTTGAGGCAATGCTTCCAAGCGTTACAAAAGAGGAGAACCTTGATGTCGCCGCGTATACCTATAGCGCGCAGAAGCCCAACGGATCGCCTTCCTCATTCTTAAAGCCAAGCCGCACACCGGCACCCGGCGTTAGAATCTGTGAAAACGCGACACGGAATACACGACAGGTGACCGCATATCGGTGTGGACACCAGTTCGCTGCCGAGAACTCTGCGAAAAACTTTTACTCTGCTATTTCGAACCGTACAAGATCCTGTGACGACTCTGTAGGCTCAAATTGTTTCCGACAGAGCGACTACCTCCCAGCGACGGCGTACCCACCTAGAAGTGGTGTATGCAGTACGCTTGAAGACGTATTTGCCTTAACGGACGCTGCTGTTTATACTAGTTTGTTTTGTATGTCTTTATTTTTGTTTTAAGCATCTGGTCGATGCTTATTTAAAAGCCGAATAATAATCCCAAGGATTGTTTGGGTTTTCCTCTCATCTGCACTTTTGAGCGTTGTTTATCGCCGGTGGTACATGGGCTTATCACTTTGTTTACTAGGCGCGAAAGAACCCGAGAGCTCTTGAAAAGTGATGGTCATGACTGGCTGCTGTTTCCGATTTGTTCCAGATGATTGATTGTCTTCTTTCATGTTCTTTATCTCGGATTTTTTATGTTGTCTTTAAATTGAGCTTGGCTGAAAATGGCAGCGATTCTGCTCTTCGACGACCGCCGAGAACGCTCGCTGCTATCACTGCCGGCCAGTTCTTCAAATCTTGGCGTGCGCTGCTCAGGTGATAAAAGGTTCGTTTTTGGGCTACAACTGTGCTAAATTACAAGGTGACAACACCAAGCTCTGTATGCGCGTGGCCTCACGCTTTTGGCTGCGTGAACTCTTTTCTCCCTGTAGTTTATGCTGCCTACATCTGCGCAGGTGAGCAAATTTGTTCACTGAAAAGGCTTCTAATAAATTCAGGGATAAGTAGCAGTTTCTGTCTCCAGTATTGGTTTATTGCTTAAGAGGTTTCGCGTCCCAAAGTGAATCAGGCTATCAGGGACGATGTAGTGGAGGGCTCCGGATCATTTCGACCACCTGGGGTTCTCCAACGTCCACTGACACCGCACAGCACACGCGCCTCTATCAGTTCGCCTCTATCGAAGTGCAACCACCATGGCCGGGATCGAAGCAGAGTTTTTCGGGTAAGCAGCCGAGGTCCATAGCTACTGCGCCACCGTGGCGGCTCTCCCTCTAGTCCTGTCGTTCATTGCCTTTTCCTGTGCTTTGAATTTTTTTACAATGCGCCTTTGCTTCCCTTTCAACCACCCTACAAATCAGCTTTGCACCTTCGTATTTCAGTGCTGTTTTTTTTTAAATAACTACGAAGTTTGAAAATGCGGCTAGAATTGCACCGGAAAGCCACACTAACAATAACAATGAGGTTGCAAATTTTTCACTGAAACATCATTGGAATCGACACCCCAAAGCTAAAACCCTGTAAAATTAACTAAACACAAAAACATCCAAACACCATCAACCCCTTCGAGAACGTTGCTGCAACGCCCACACCGCTCATAGGAGCCCAACAGTGCACACCAAGACCTGCAAATGGCTAAACGCAGGGCGCTGAAAAGCAGCTTAAAGCTGCAAAATTCTTTCCGGCCCGTTGCCGCACCGATCTTACAAAAGTAGTTCAAGAATTCCTGGCACTATTGTATGTGTAGTCACGAGGAGCACTTACAGGTTCTAATTTGTCCTTTAATTTCATTTGATCATGCGCTCCATCAACTGGTTGGTATGGGTGATAGTTGTGGCACGGCGGCGCTATAGCTCCTGACGCAGGGCGAAAACATTTGGATGGTAAACACATACATATATCCTTGGAGCGACCCCGTTGTTCTACTTTTGAGAGCAAGACTCCAGCTGGGAATGAAAGCGTGCGATATCATCGCTACCTGAAACAATAGCAGCGGTGGTCAGAGGTGTCCGGTTACTCGGCACAATTTGCTGTCTCGACTGAGATTATAGACTTCAGATTTCAGTGGATGCACAATAAAGAAAGAAAACTACCATTAGCGAAGACGTCCCTTGCTCCGAGTATGCATTCGCCCTTGTCAAGCGGGCATGCATGGCAACAGCAAAGCTGTAAAATGAAAGCCCGATAGGACTCGATTGCTCGTGCAGAAGAACACACTCTGTGTTACACGCAACCGCTCGTAATAAATTGTGATTTTTATACCTCAAATGGCTTTTAAATCTCTAACACACAGTAAGCGACCATTGCATTATGCGCACAACAAAGCATTTGACTCGCTGGAAACCTCAGCAGTCATGCAGGCATATGACATCGAGGTGTAGGTGAGCCTTATTTAATAGTACTCGAAGATATCTATAACAGCTCAACAGCCGCCATAGTCCTGCGTAATGTCAGCAATAAAATTTCCATAAAGAAATGGTGTCAGGCAAAGAGACACGATCTCGCCAATGCTATTCAACGCCCGTTTACAGGAGGTATTCAGAGGCCTGGATTCACAACGGTTGGGGATCAAAGTTAATGGAGAATACACTAGTGATCTGAAATTCGCTGTTGAAATTGCCTTGCTGAGTCACCCAGGAGGTGAACTTCAAAGCAGGATCAATGAGTTAGATATGCAGAGCAGAACGGTGCGTTTAAAAATTAACATGCAAAAAACCAAAGTTATGTTCAACAGTCTAGCAAGGGAAGAGCAGTTCACGATTGGAAGCCAGACGCTGGAAGTGATAAGTGAATACGTCTTCTTAGAGCAGGTAGTGACCGCTGATCCGGATCATGAGAGGGAAATAACTCGAAGAATAAGAATGAGGTGGAGCGTATATAGCAGGCTCTGTCAGATCACAAAAAGCAGCTTACCAATAGCCCTCAAGAGAAAAGTGTACAGCAGCTGTATCTCACCGGTACTCACCTACGGGGCAGAAACGGGGAGGCTAACGAAAAGGGTTCAGCTTAAGTTAAGGACAATGCAGTGAGCCATGGAAAGAAAAATGATAGGTGTAACGTTAAGAGACAGGAAGAGGGTAGAGTGTGTGAGGGAACAAAAGCGTGTTAATGACATCCTAGTCGAAATCAAGAGGAAGAAATGGGCTTGGGCAGGGCATGTTCGGCGAAGGCGAGATAACCGCTAGTCCTTAAGGGTAACGGAGTGGATACGAAGCGAAGACCAGCGTAGCCGACGGCGGAGTAAGGTAGGTGGACGGATGAGGTGAAGAAGTTTGCAGGGATATGGTGCCTGCAGCTGGCAATGAACAGGGCTAATTGGAGAGACAGGGGTGAGACCTTTACCATGCAGTGGGCTTAGTCAGGCTGATGATCATGATGATGGTGATCTGCGCCTTCTTCTCTCAAAAATTTATTGGTGCACCGGAAGAGGATCATAAAAATGCATACTTTTTTACTCCTTCATGATAAGCGCGTTGTTTCGAAACTGCCTCCAATGTAAACTTGAGCAAACCAATGAGTGTACTGCTACTCTCGCCGCTGATTTTTGTATACGGCCTCGTTTTATGTCCTCTCCTAATTTCTTGCTTTAGCTCTCATTAATCGAAACCCAACGTATGCTTTGCGAAATGAAACGTTTACGCAAAGGAGCTGCATTTTAGAAAAAGAAAAGAAGCCTAAAAATGCCCCTCTGACGGGCCGGCCTCAAACTTGTTGCGAAGGTGTAGAGGCCTACTTGCTTCAAACCCGCGGTTGCAGGACGCTCCAGTGACGCCTGTAATTAGTGCAGACCGCGGTCTTGGAATGCAGCTCAAGCTCTCTTTAATGAGGGCGTCGTAAACTTGCTCCGGAATAAAGAGGGGCAGATGAACACTACGGGCAAATTACCGGCACCCCAGCAAAAGAGTGGACTCACAAATGCTAAAGGAATAGCCCTATAAATGTACGCGTTTCTCTGCCGAGAAGAATTCGAAGTAGCTTCCGTACGGGCTGAAAAGGGAGGGTGAAGGCGCGCGACTAAAGGAAGACGTATCGAGCGCAGTTAGCGCGTTAAATCGTCGGGAGCGGCCGTTGCGCTAACGAGCAGCGTCAGACATTCCGCGTTGGTTAGCCCAGGCGCACTGTGCTTAGGTGCACAGGATTCCGGTCCACCAACGTTGTAACTGGTTTACAGGCCCGCCCGAGCTCCGAGCGTAGGTCGTAAAGGAAAGGGGGGTGATGGAAGGGGGGTGGGGGATATTGGCTTGGCGTTACTGCTTCCGGGTGTCCGCTTCCCGCCCGATCTCACATCGAGCAGCAAATGTTGTGTGGAGCCTGCAGCGCAATGAGCCAAATTAGGACAAATTGAGATAGTGGGCGAGCTGCTCGCTGCGGGAGGCGTCGAGAAGGGCGGGGCAGCGTGAGACGGCAAGGATATTCGAGTGAGTGATGAGTGAGTGAGTGAGTGAGTGAGTGAGTGAGTGAGTGAGTGAGTGAGTGAGTGAGTGAGTGAGTGAATGAGTGAGTGAGTGAGTGAGTGAGTGAGTGACTGAGTGAGCGAGCGAGCTAGCTAGCTAGCTAGCTAGCTAGCTGTCGATGAATTGATTAATAGATTGGCGGCGATTGTCGAGCAACGCGAGAAGGTGAAAAAATTCTCTTTGTATTTTTTTAGTTTTAGAAAAAGCATAGATTAGCCGCCTCGGTGACTCAGTGGTTATGGCGCTCGGCTGCTGACCCGAAAGACGCGCGGTTGAATCCCGGCC
Organism: Amblyomma americanum; assembly: GCF_052857255.1. Lineage (NCBI taxonomy): Eukaryota > Metazoa > Arthropoda > Arachnida > Ixodida > Ixodidae > Amblyomma > Amblyomma americanum. Next base: position 416,381,926 of record NC_135497.1, on the reverse strand, counting down.
GCGACGGTCTAATTTCAATGGAGGCGAAATGCTAGAGGCCCGCGTGCTGTGTGATTTCAGTGCACGTTAAAGAACCCCAGGTGGTCAAAATTACCGGAGCCCTCCACTACGGCGTTCCTCATAGCCTAAGTTGCTTTGTGACGTTAAACCCCCATAAACCAAACCAAATGAGAGACTTCTGCAGCAACATTCTACGCCGGCTGGTAATTGCACATGAGTTCACAATGCGTTCAGGAAGAGCGACAAAGTTACACTAATTCAGCTCTTAAATAAAGTATCGTCTGTTTCAAAGTTTGTAAGCCTTCAGTACAAAGCAATGTTTAACAATTATGTTAAGTTTTAGATACTGCAAAGAATGAGTAATCATTTCATCCCACGCGCATCTGAAAATTCGAAAATCATCAGAAGGAAAGAATGAAGGTATTCAAAATAAGGAAGAGAGAGAAAGAAAAATTCCAAGAAGAGGAACAGCAAAAAGTAACGTAAAAGAAAATACTCAAGTAAAAGCGAATAAAAGTAGGAAAGGGAATGAGATAGGGAATATGCCCTACGACCAGCTTCTTGAAGTAGAGAAAGTAAGCGCAGCGTCAGAAGCGTACTGTCAAAAATCATTCAGAAACTCGCACACACCGGTGTTTTTGTGAAGATAAGAAGCATATACCATGCTGCATCAGATCTGCAAGATGCCTTCTAGATTGCTACCAATGTCCAGGGGGAAACGAAAGCCACACAGAACAGGTTTGACGGCATGTGGTTCTGGTAATCTACTCATACCCGTCATCCACAAGCGTCTGCAAGGCTTTTTGACAGGGAATGCGACAAAGAAGGAATGTCTAATTTTTTCTTTATTACACTCACAGGGCCACTGACATTTGAGAGGGGAGTGATAACAGTTTTATTAAAATTAAGCAATATAAAAGGAGTAACTGATAACATGACAAACAGTGCGACTCCTGATAAGGCAATGTTAGCTACAGAGTTCTTAAAATGACCGTAGTCACGAATTTTCGAACTTCGAGTTGAAAGGCCATTCCACTCTTCGGGGGTTCAATGTAAAGCGGGCTGCAAGGAAACATCTGTTATGAATGAGAGAATTCAAACAGTGAGAGAATGTCCACTCGAAAAGAAATGTGTCAGAAAGTTAAAAGCAGTTGTTGGCACAATGTATGATCATAAAAACTTTTCTGAAACAGACAGAGACTGGTGAATTTATGAAGAGTTGCAAAAGATGGAAGTTTCAGACTGGCTAGTGTTTGACAGAGCAGTAGCAGTTCTGTTGAAGTCGAAAAGGATAAATCGAGCTATATTGTTTTCGATCATTTTTAATGAGTGCATTAAGGTATATGACTGGGTTCCAGGTAGATACTGTTTATTCTTGTTCAGAGCAGTTTGGGGCGTTGAAAATTCGGAGCTCAATAGATGATGATGCTTTTGAAAAATTCAGTCGTAAGTATCCCAATATTTGGTTTGCATTGTTACCGCAGTGGTGGCCTTTTGGTTTGAGCATCCGCCGCGCATGCGGGAAGTGCGGGGTTCGATCCCCAGTGCCGCCGGTTACCCACCGGTGATGCAATGGGCACAAGCTTTCCCCGGTCAGGTGCTCGGCTTATCTAGAGTGAATTGTTTGGGAAATGGATTTTTGACCCTGCCTTGAGTAGACGAAAACACGTTGTGCCATGGCGCTCTTTGTTATCAGATGCCCTTGCGTCATAAAAAAATTCATTATTATTGGTTAGCACTGTTGATTATATATATATATATATATATATATATATATATATATATATATATATATATATATATATATATATATATATATATATATATATATATATTAGCAGACAAGGTAAAGGAAATGAGTGGGCTCGTTTTGAAAAACTTATGAAGCGAGCCAACAGTCACCGAAACCAAGGTGCATAAGGGAATGTGTAATTTTTGTTTCTGTCGTGCTTATCAGTGGGATAATAATACGTAGATTAATCTATCGCTCAGAGCACATTACTTATAAAGCAGCAGAAAAAACAACCATGCCTCCGGTGCGGTCCGAACCCACGACCTCCGAATATCGCGTCCGGTGCGCTACCACCCTCGTCCGCACTCTCAAGGTTCGCTTACACGCAAAACATAAATACCCACGAAAGCAGCAGATTGGACAGCCGTCACTGTAGCTCAGTTGTTAGAGCTCCAGACGCGATTTTCGGAGGTGGTGGGTTCGAATCCCACTGGCGGCATGGCTATTTTTTCTGCTGCATTATAAGTAACTCTCTTTAAAACAGCTGATTCGCACTACAAATAAAAAACAAACCAAATTAGAAACACTCTCCTATGCACCTTGGTTTCGGTCACTGTTGGCTTCCTATATATATATATATATATATATATATATATAGACACGCTTGTTGCCATGACATACTGCTTTATTACACATAATTATGAATATTAATTAGAGAGGCTAATTTGTGAATTTAAGTAACTAAATATTCCTGTAATGTGATTCACATACTGTGTCGTGCAAGGTACTTGTGTAAGGCCACCGTTTCTCGACCGTACGAACGTTTTTCGGTGCACACAGTACCCTCTCGACCAATCAGGATTTTCCAGTCACAGCGATGCCGACGTCGGGATTTGCGCTCAATGGATCTTTTAACGCTGTCACGTTAAAATAGTTTGAAGTGACAAATGTCTTCGCTAAACCGGCTGAGATGCTGAAGAAGAGCAGTGTTTCGAGTTCTGCTTAAGACGGCATACAAGACCTACCCCTCTAAAATGTTACCTAAAGAATAAAATGTGCGTGACTTATGTAAGAGGTTTGATAGGTAATGTCCAAATAAAAAAATTATGGCGCCACAATTCGGATTTCTCCCAGAGGGTGCACAAGCAGCGGTCCTCATATAACGGACGACCTCGTTTCCCCCAACACCGCCCGTTATTAAGCTTCTCATAGCCGTCTAAAAGGAGCTCTGTAGCGATTCCCTCCAAAATGCAAAATGATGAATTTCGCGCAGTTGTCGAACATTTTTATTTTTAACAATGGACGACCACCCAAAGTAAACCTGAGTTGACTGAAGTTCTTGGAGATTCTGCACCAGCTTTGAAGGCCAATTATTACTAGATTAATGATTATAAGCGTGGCCAAATTGCAACTCAGGATGAACCACGGCCTGGACGTCCAGTGGAGGTTACCACGCCAAAAATGGTATAAAAAAAAACGTCCTATTAATTTGCAAGACAGGCGAATGAAAGTGCGTGACAAAGCATAGGCTGTAGGCCCCTCGATAGATTACACAGTATCCTTCATGAAAAAATACAGATGAAGAAACTGCACGCGCGATGGGCGCCGTGATTGCTGATGAAAAAGCGCGTGAGGACAGATATTTCGAAGCAGTATTTATCGATTTTTGCTTGAAGTGCACAGGACTTTTGGCCTCGATTTGTTGCAGTCAAAACGACGTGGAAAGACCATTACACACAGTCTAAACAGCAGACAAAGCCAGAGACAGGGCCCGGTAATTGTGCTACAGAAAAGGCAAAGATGGTTTTCACGGCCGGGAAGGTAATGGCCACTGTCCTTTTGGATTTCAAGGGAATAAATAGTATATTATGCTTAAAAACAGCATAACAATAAAAATTCTATATTATACAACACTTTTGGATTCATTGAAAGAAGAATACTGCACCGACCGGCCTCTATTAGACTGTAAAATATTCTTTCTCCGCGACATTTTTCCGCTCCGTAGCTAGATTGTTACAGTGGCCAAATTACACGATTTGGGTTTCCACCTACTGCCTGATTCACCTTATTCTCCTGTTTTTGGTCCCATGATACCTCTTCCTGTTCTCAAACCTAAAAAATTAGCTGAATGTGAACAGATCTTAATCAGATGAAGAGGTAATTTGCATTGCGAATGACAACTTTGAGGGCCTCGAGAGAACCTTGTCTCCCGAGGCGATAAAAAAAAGAGCATCGCTGGACAAACTGCGTGGAGCTGGAGGTGACCACGTTGAAAAGAAAATCGTTTTCCTGAACTAAGGTATCTTTGATTATTTGACCACACTAATCAGTCAAAACAGGTATGACCATTAGGTGCGTAATAATAAATTTTTTGAGCCTGGTAAGAGTAGGAACAAAAAAGTCTAGAGGTAAACTTGAGCGGGGAAATACATATATACAGTGTTACGCAAACCAGTAAATGAAAAAACCGCACACAGTAGTCAAGAGAGACTGAGGAGAGGCGTATATGTCTCGAAGAACATGCGGTAATTACCTTGCCCGAATAAGACAGAAAAAAAAGAAAAAAACGTGATCTTCGGAAGGTTAATATGACTCAGCAGAAAAGTGCCATGCCCGAAAAAAATACAATTCCAGCCTGTATGAATCAGAACACTTCATTTCCACGTAACAATACATTATTCCCCAGGTACTAGTGGGAAGCATGCCGGTTGTTTTCCTCTGAGTAATTCTCCCGCAGACGAGTTGCCATAATACTGTCTCAAATTCTATACACAAGTAAAAATATGGTTTCTGAGTACGAACTGCGCTCTGCCTTTCGGACTGTCTTGTTTTGTATACTACATAATTTGGTGGCGGTACCTTATGCATAATCGAGCCGTGTTGGTCAGAATATCTCGTTCTTACGTTTACAAAAGTATTCTGCAAGATGACGAGTCCAATTTGACGTGCCGCCACTTGGGAGTTTTATGTCGGAACGTAGCCTAGTGTTATAGAGAGGCGTAGACTTAGACAAAACTTAAGGCGCTTAACGAATCTCAGAAATGTGACGAATGTAGACGTACAAGCGGTAGAGATGCAATCCTCGATCATATGAGTACAGGCAACGATCTCATGCTGAAATCGGCTTGATGATAAGAAAAAAATGTGACCCCAGTTTTGGAACTGGTTTTCTTTATGGCGTTTAACTCCTCGAAGCGACTCAGACTATGACGCCGTAGCGGTGGGCTCCGGATAAGTTCGACCACTTGGGGTCCTTTGACCTGTGCTGACATTGCACAAAACTCGTGCCTCAGCCTTTCGCCTAAATCGAAATGTGACCGCCACAGCCGGGATCAAACCTGCCAACTTTAATCAGCAGCCGATCACCAATGAGGCATCGCGGTGGTTTACGTTTAGAGCCGCTGTGCGCAGTTAACGAACTTGAAAAGAATGTTAAGATTTCCAATCGATTTCTGATCAACATGTCCGATAAACTGTCTGATAAATTTCAGACAACTCTACACAAAACTCTGCAGCGCTTACACATTGACGAAAAGAACGTCAAAGATGTCAAACAATGGCTGGAGATTATCAGAGTTAATTATCTCGCGCGACTCCGTTCAGCCTGAAATGAATGTGATGCCCTTGACTTAAACGATGTTCCGCATGCCAAAGCTAACAACGTACTCTCTAAGGTTGACGATGTGTCAAAGACGTTGGAGGTGGCAATTTTGACTCGGGAGGACGTTTCGGCGCTCCAGAGATCGCCGACCACTTCTGGAAAGACATATGTGGTCACCGTAAAATTTGCGCGAGGAAACAAGACAGAAATAGTTAGCAGAAAAGCCCAACCTCGTGGATAGTCGAGGCAAGGTTTCCATGCGTCAAAACAAAACTTTCCGGTCGATGTGCTTCTCCGCTGGTATAGAATGTCTATGCATATAGGTTTTAAGTTCTTTTAGCACTAAAGCAGAAAAGTACTAGTGCGCAGGGCAGCTGGCGACCGAGCAGTTGTAATCGGGTTCGAAGATTACCTCTCAGGTTTCACTTGTAGTATCCTTACTTCATTACTTTATTTCTTGTAAAATCAGCTAATCTAGTTTTCTTGCCATTTCAGCCATATTTTTTTAACACTCAATTTTTTATTGGCTTATTCAGCTTCTTTACCGGCCATGGGGCCGAAAAAGTATACAGATATCACGCGCATGCGCGAGTGCTCCGTAATTGGAATGAGTGCTCATATGAAGACGCCAGGGCCCAGTGGTTCCAATAAGCGTTAACTCGGGAAATGATTTGTACCCATGCCCCTCGATGCACAATTATTTTCATGCCACAGAAATGACACTTTGAATAACCCCAGCATGAGTAGTTAAGGGCAGCAATTAGCTTGTGTGAAAAGCGTAGAATAAATTTTTCTCTTGCCCAAGCATGGATCCGCACAGTCGAGCCTACATATAACGAACCTGATAGTCCCGCGGACAGCGTTCGTTGTGTGCGAGGTTCGCAAAGTATACTTTAGATTTTAGGGCGAGAAAAAAGAGGTCCGACGAAACTGGCGTTTCTAAGAAAAGTTTGTTACGCGCGTCGGCTTCTTCTCAGGAGGCCATACCAAGGCTTTTCCCAAGCTCAGCAGAGCGGTCGTACGTTATTTCTCAAAGACGCCAAGCAGCAAGCTGCTTTAAATACACGATTTAACTATGCGTGGTTAGAGCGTTCATGGCAGTCGGTTCCAAGTCGGCCTCTTCCTTCTCAGATTCTTGACAGTCGGAGAGTGCTCGTACTTCGCGTACAATAGCTTCGTCACTGTATCACTTTGCAAAGCCGGCGTGATGAATCGCACCTCACGAAGTCGTCGCACGCGAAATTTTGTCCGGCCATCTGTGCATCAGCAACACTTTGTTACAAATCCACATGTATATAATCACTCGGGTGTTCAACGACGTCTTGAGTAGTTTCTTTGCCCATAACCCATGCTTGACGGAAGCAATTTCAGATGCTGTCAGTACCATCCACACAGCCTTAATTATTTCCACAGCGGCGAAAAAAGATATCCGAACTGGAACGTCGCCACCTGGTGTGTCAGTTGCTATGAGCATGCGCTCCATGTACCGCCGAAGGTAGGACTCTATGAACGCGTGAATGACGCCATGTTCAGTGGCTGAATTCTGAACTTTTCATTTGGCGGCGCGAAGAACGTTGTACCTGTTAGAAAAGGTAACACGTGGTGCATTGCAAAGTTTTCAACTACGATCCGGAGCTCCCATTTTTTTCGTTATGCTATGGCTTAACTCAAGAAGCCATCGGCGTACCTTCAAAAGTGCAACTGTGTGCTAGACTTGCCGATCCCAAATTACAGCCGCCGGTCGCAGCCGTTCATCCTATTGCACAGAAAAATTTTAAGGCGAAAGTTTCCCAGTGCCTTCCATCGCACTGGTATCCTCTATCAAGGCATTTGTTTTTGACGGCACCATTGGGCAAAAGTGTGCGTTTTGTCGGCAATGTCGCATTTTCGTACTGCAATTTTAGGCTCCCATATTCTATCCGAGGGCGGGTGTCACACGGGCTCGGAGGCGCACTTCAAACTCCACACTTAATGGATGCACGGGATTTTCGACTGCGGGGCCGAATTTACAGCACCTCTTCGTTCGTTCTGAGTTACGCCGCCACGGTTTTTCGTTGTATATGAGATGCATTCTCATTGCCCTAAGGCATATTTTGATGCTTGTACCGCCACCGTTCGTGATGAGCGAGCGTTCGTTAGAACTGGGGCCGTTATAAGTGGGCTCGACTGCGTATCCATTCTTCCACTTGATCCTGATGGTCACAGTACAACCTTCTTGCTTGAACTGTTTCTGCTTTTCGGCCGCAAACAGCCAGTGGCGAATGGTCGCACCAAACATCATCGACCACTAGCCGGTTTCTTCCAGTTGGTCTTTTCCTTGGGTGGAGGAGGAATAATGGTCACGTTTCGCTGCTGGTCGGTTGGCGGGATACTGCTAATTGTTGCCAATGGGTCAGCTGTAGTCGCTCTGAATGAGAGCAAGCGAAGTTTTCCACTTTTATTTATTTTGCTACTTATACCACTGAGCCTTCATCCTTCTTTACTGCTGCTTCTTTTTCTATCTATGATTCTTCTACTTATTCTGGATGTCCTGAGTTTTGCAATTCGGTGAACTTACACCAGAACCTTTTCACATATAGAAAAACTTTCACTGATTTAAATGGGAAATTAAAGTTATTTGTCGGAAAACCACTTTTTAATTTCACTTGTGCGATACGCTCACCACCAAGCCCTAACGTCCTCATATGAGGACATCTAAAGAACGGTTCACTATATTTATTACTGTAGTCAAGACAAAAAAATTTATATGGGTTATAGTCTCCAGCAAAGTTAAAAGCATCCACAGAATTACCACCACCCACAAGGAAGTAGTTAAGTAATCGAACACGTCAGAACATGCAAATCACATGGCGCATTTGATTTGTGTCGTGCCCCTTCTTCCTCGTAGAGGGAAAAGTGGAGCGCAGGTCCGTAAGGTAGCCTTTCTGTAGTAATGTATCCTTTGATCTGAGTGAGTCATGAATGTAAGGCTTGAAAAAAATATCGCATGTTTGTTCTTATATAAGGACACTAGGGCCGAAAGGGTTGAAGAAAGCGTCTGGTTTACTCCCCCCCCCCCCCCCCCCCCATAGTTTTTAACAGGGGAATGAATTTTTTGCATAACACTGCGCTTCAAGTGAAGAGCACATCCGCACAACTCGAAAGTTGGCTAACACATAAGAGCAAATGTGTTGTCATGTTAAGCCAGATTTGGTATGATAGGTATTTTGATGTGTTATTTCACAGGAAAGTAGGCGTTTTACTTGAACAAGAAACTTCAACGTGGTCAACATTTGGCGTTGTGGTAGAGATCTTTTGCAGTGCTACGTTTTTCATGTCATTAAATAGTCATATAATCCACTCCCTGCTACTTCTGGCAACTGATATTCAAACTAATCCAGATCCTAACAATTCTGAAGCTCGGCTTTCGGAACTAATAAAATTGTCTGCCCGTGAAGCCAAACTCATTTTCCAGTTATAATATCTTAAACACGGGCTAAATTCATCTTTTAGTTTCTTAGCTGGCTTATTTCTGGAATTCTGGTCAATAATTCTGGAAACCCGTTTGCAAGCATGTTAAAACCTACAATCCGACTTTGAAGCTATAAGATCAAAAAATGTTCAAATGGCCAGTCAGGCCGGCTTTCTAGAGACCCGGATCGAAGGCGCTGAATATCGCTGGCGTCGTGACAACCATATACATTAAGGAATTGCTGATTTTAGCCAGTCAGAAAATTTTGCGGTGTTTCAGGAAATGATCATACGCCGTTGCTTTCAAAACATGACCATAACGATTGATCCTGAGAACCTCGAACGTGCCCATAGCCCCTGGGGTCATGCATTTTACCACACTCGTCCTATAATCGACAAATTTAAGCCATTTAAAGTGAAGGAGACCAAATTTTCAGTCGACGTAAACTTAAAGCAACGAACTTTACTGTTGGCGAAAACTTCTACCTCATGGTCAGAAACGCACGACAGCAACAAGTGGCATTTGCTGAACAGGATTGTGTCTTTTGGTTTACGGTACGATTGTATTGTGAAGAAATGATACAAAGTTATGCAGCAAAGTCTTAAGATTGCATATCGCTCCCAAACGCTACGTCTTCCATGAAACGTCGCAAACGGTAAGGAAGCAGCAACCACTCCTTCTTAATCAGAATACAAATCATCTCACCTTCAACCATTAAAAAAACCGTGCCGAAGATGCTCTTTTATCAAACCTTTTCATCTTCATATGCACTAAGAACCATAGTTTTCTCGGCTCGAAATTGCTTCTAATCTTGTGTAGTCATTCAGCAGCTAATTTCTGGCATGAAACGAAAGTCGACTGAACAGTGACATCACAGATAAAGAAGTACCGGCCAGTTTGCTAAACTTTAGGCTTTTTCAAAGATATTGCGAAGACGCATGGGGAGGCGGCGTACTTACGGCAGTCATCTAGGACTTATATTCTCTAATTAGTAGTCGAGGTTTCGACAGCATACCGTCTTTATCATGAATCATGGCTTCATTATTTTGTTGACCTTGGTGAGTGACCAGTGAACCTTATCATTCTCTAATTAGCTATTCAACTTATCTGGCAATGCTACGGCGTTAAATTCACGTTGTGTGGCAGTTTTTCTTGGCATTTGTTATAGGCCACCACATAACAGTCATGATTTTTCCGGCCAACTTAATTACGTACTAAATGAACTTATTACAAAGCCCCCTAATACACTGAAGTTCTTTACTGCTGACTTCAACTTTCTCTATGTTCCTCGGCATAAACAGACCGCACCTACAGCTAGCATTGTCGAAGAGAAAAGTTCAAGATATTTATCACTATGGCAGCTCGCTCGGTAATATCAGCCAATCTGCGTAACATAAGCATTTTATATCTCTTTTTAACCAATAAACTAGGTAGCATTCATCCCATTGCATACCTCCATAAAATCAGCGACAGCAGAGTCATTGATGCTTTCTTTGTGTTCACGCCCATCCGACGCCGGAATTGCAATAATGCCATCTTTCTCTACGACAAAGTAAATTATGCGCTGATAAAATCAACTAACAAGATTTTGAGGTTTTTGCGTCAAGTTTTTATTCCATAAGTATCGAAAACCAAGAAAAGTAAACTAGACAGTCGAATTGATAAATTAATTTCGCATTTCAGTTTTCCCGATGATTGACCGACACCGTGATTTACTATAACATAAAATTTGCAAAAAACCAGAACCGTTTTTACCAGCCAACCACGCTTCACGAAACGAGTGGCGCGTGGGCAAAACATCCCAGGACGAAGATCATATCTAGCTACAATCCATGTCGCCAAGCAAAGCTTTTCCCATTCCTATCTACCAAACATGCTCACCGGCAACCCTCGGAAAATCGAAGGTCATGGGTTTGGATCTCATCGCCGGCATGTGGTGGTTTTTCTTCTCCTTTCTAATCAAATATTTTTAAAACAGTCACCCTAATAATCTCACATTGATGAACACCACAAATTAAAAAAAAACATCCCCTATGCTCTTTGGTTTGGGTGACTGTTGGCTTCCGCCATGTATGTCATATTGAGTCCCTCTTTTCCCGTTCCTTGCATGCTCGATAACTAACAAGGGCCTCGATTCTAGCAGTCTTGATGGCGTAGGTAACATAACAGGGTTCTGTCACAGCCTCCACCCTCACCGTTCGATCACGTTCTTACGTGGCACTCGCGGTAAAATAGGATATACTACATCCGCCGCTATGGACGAGGGTGGCGCTGGTGAATACTCTCAAGGTTCAGTTACGCTACGCATAAATATCCCTGAAAGCAGATTGGACAGCCATCGTCGTAACTCAGATGGCAGAGCACCGGACGCAAAATTCGGAGGTCGTGGGTTCGGACTTCATCGGCGGCATGTGGTTGTTTGTTCTTCTGCTTACTAATCATTTATCTTTAAAATAATCGCCATATTATTCTCCGATTGATGAGCACCGCAAATTAAAAAGAAACATACCCTATGCCCCTTGGTTTAGGTGACTGTTGGCTTCCGTCACCTAGGAAATTCTGGCAGCCATAAATCCGTGTCATACGCACGAGATAACCCTCACAGATGAATCAAGTGCAGTAATCACTGACGCCTGTGCGATACCATGTTAAATGCCATTTTCCCATTCCTCGTTATTAACGAAACGGAAACGTAGCTTTCCACGCCACCTTAGATATAGAGCATATCATGAAATCAATCACATTCTCCTCATAAGGTATTTCGTCATTACTTGAAAACTTGAAACTTTCGTCTTCATCTGGTGTTTACAATATTAACTCGAAATTTGTAAAGATTATTAGCGATATTCCTGTGGAATTTCCGGGCTTAAATTTCAACGTAACTTTCATCAGGAGAACTACCAGACGACTGCAAAAACGAAAGGGTTGTTGCAGTCTACAAGTCGGATAACAAAGTTTCACCACTTAATTGCCGTCCCATTTCTCTTACTAGCATGCCCTGCAGAATCATGAAATGCGTCACCTACACACATATGGTGAGTTTCCTCGAGTCGAATCAGATTTTTCATCCTTTTCAGCACGGTGTTTGGAAGAGTTTCTCATGTGTCATCCAGCCGGCCATTTTCGCTTTTAATCTACATGTTAATCTAGACTGTAACCCAGAGACCAACGGCAATTTTTTTTTTTTGCTAAGGAGTTCGGCAAGGTGCTCCATAAAGTCCCACTACGGTAGATCAGAGGTTAGTTGCTGGACTGATGAGCTGGGGGACGCGGGTACAAACCCGCCCGAGGCGGTACATTGCGATGAAGGCGAAATGGAGGCGATGAAGGCATCTGTGGGCTGTATACGATGTCAGCGCACGTTAAAGAACCCAAGTCTGTCGAAGTTAATCCGTAACCCTACACTACGGCGTCCTTCAACGCCCATGAGTATGTTTGGGACGCCAAACCCCATATAACATATATTATATATACCCCACCACATAAACGCTTACTACTTTCCTATCTGAATTAGCCCCTTGGTATTAAAATGGATCAAAGAATTCCTCACAAATCGCTTGGAGTTTGTAAGTGCTGATAGATAAAGTTTAATAGGATGAAAGTGGGAAGTATGCCAGGCAGCAATAGACGTTTTTAGTATATCGGATACCTGTTAGCAGAGACGTACACCTGGCCCCTGCGCACTTGCAGCGGCCCCGCATCACCCCACCCATGTCTTTGCGCGTGCACACGGGACGTCCCGTAAACCGGTATACTTGTCCATTGCTACTCCTCCGGTAAGCTAAAAACGCGTAATATCATCCGGTTACCAATAACAATTCCAATACCCTACCAGAAACATCCGGCGTCCCTCAAGATTCTGTACTAGCTCCGCTTGTATTCCTAATTTATGATAATTGCCTACCAATCAATCTTTCAATCTCCTAATTTTCCTATTTTGGCAACTACTGCGTCGTTTATTGCCCAGTTACTGATTTCTCCAAACAAATATCTCTTCAAGACGAACTTAACAGCATTCTTGAAGAGACTCGTGTTTAGAACGTCACTTGCTTTTGGTGACGCGATAACAGTACTCACGTTAGGTCACATGGCGCATGCATGTGACCGTGTGACTGCAGCGGCTTTAGGGCTGTTTTTTATTAGACGCGGCGTGCGTACTCCCCGCTGGCCTCCGCCGTATTGCCTGGGTGACCTCTTTTTAAGGTTTTGAAATTTGTTCATTCCAGCCTCCCTCTTTCTATGTTTTGGTTTAATTGAGGCGGCGCGCGCGCGCTCTTCGCCAATGGACTAGGGTCTGATCTTATCTTTTTGCTTGAATTTTGTTCCTTTCTGCTTCCCTCTTTTTCAGCGTTTTCTTTATTCTTTATTTGATTTCTAATATTTTGTCCTACTCGGAGGCTAGTCCCCTTCATGTAAGAATGAGGTTTTTCGATAACTTTATTACGCTTCCTTCAGCTCCTGACGAGAAGGCCGTTCTCACGTAATGCAACCCGTACTGGGCTGCCTGGCTCGCTGGTGAATAGTGAAGCTCTCGCCGCTACAGTTCGTCCAGTTTATTTTTTTTGTCAGCATGAGAATCTGTGCCACAGAAGCATTAAGCTTACCCGAAAATTCGACTTCCCTCCCTCCTTGCTTCGCGCCACATTCATCGAATATCCCGGCGCCCCCCCCCCCCCCCCCCCACTCCCTTCTTTCTAGATATATTCCGTGTTTTTTTTCCTTGAACCCTTTTCCTCGCAAATCGCGCGCGTATAACAACCTTTTGCGCTAATAAGCGCACTTGTCTGACGCTGTTTTACATTGTGTAAATATGAACCAGTTAGTCCTCCTTGATGTTCTGCGTATATGCCGCCCGAGCAGAGAGCAGTGGGAGGTTCGAGAACAAGAAGTAGCTCGTGCAGCTCGCAGAAATGCCGCGCCTACGTAAAGCGAACTCTATAGCACGTTCTCCACCCCCCGCCGCCCCCTCCCGAACCTCTGGTAGGTGTAAAGAAATCAATAAATACAAATGAACAATAACTAGCGTGCAGATGCCGCTGGGGCTACACAGCCAACCCACCCCACCCTGCCACCGGAAAGAAGAAAGAGGGAGAGATAAGTTTAATGATATGAAGAGTAAAGACGTCGACCGGAATAATGGATATTTGGTCTGCTGCTCTACACTAGGGGAGAGGAAATACAGAAGAAAGAGAGTTGTAATGGGCGACGATGTGTTGAGAAGAGAGATGAGAATATGTGCACGCACATCTGATGGCTTCAAAACCGCGAACCGAGGCCCGTGTAACTCAAAAAATTTGAAAACACCCGCATTGCGTTGATTGCTTTTCATTTCTGCGCCCAAGCGCCTAGCAGTAAGTTTTCAGGGAGTGGCCTGCTGTCTAAACGCTGCAAGGAAGCGTCCAACTTCCTTCGCGCGCACATCTAGACACACCACTAACCCATGTCCCACAGTCTCGGCCATGCTACAAGTGGAACAGTCCGGGATGTCCGCCAGTCCGATTAAATGTAAGTACTTCGACGTAAAAGCGACATCTAAACGTAGTCAATGCACCAAGAATGCATGAGGCTGTAAAATTCCACACGTAACCAAAAAATAATTGGTGGATGTAGTCCTTTAAAGCAGGTGTGCCGAGCGTCTGGCTGGGCCCAATATCTCGCCGTAGAACTCTTCATAAAGTCCGAAAGGAGACAAGTCCGGTCATGCAAACAAACAAAAAACTCAGGCGCACAAAGACGGACAGGACTCTACGTAGGCATGACGTAGGTGCTACGTCACCGCTGTTGTCACGCTACCAAAATTAAGCGGCATCCGGAAAACTAGACAAATTCTGGAATGACATGACGATTTATTAATTGAACTCAACCTTCATGAATGTAAACGTCTGTCCTTCGCCCGCCGCCATAATACGCTTGGCGCCCATGCGCATTTTGGTATCACCTTGAGTTGTACTCAGTTACGCACATTATCGATATCATTTCGTCTGCTAATAGAGCGTTTGGATTTTTACCATATCTTCTCGCAATGGCCCAACATTTATTATTATTAGCATACAAATTTTGGTAAGACCTAAGTTAGAACAAGCATCATCCATGCGGAACCCGCATCACACTTACCTCATCATTGCACTTGAATCACTTCAAAACAGAGCGACGAGATTCATTCGCTTTTCACATTCGCACGACTCCAGCGTATCATCTATGAAAGCAGAATCGTTCTTAGATGCCCTTGACGACATTGGCGTTGGCGGCCGGATGTGTTCGTGGATTGGGAGCTACCTCAACGGCCGGTCTGTTTACACGTCTACGCCTGATGGGGAGACTACCCGTCATCAGGTTTGCCGTGGAGTTCCTCTGGGAGGAGTTCTTAGCCCAACCCTATCTAATGTGGCATTGATTGGACTGGTGAATGAACTTCCCACTAACACTCACATCAGTGCCTATGCTGATGATATCTGCATCTGGGCGTCGGGTTCGACACGTCCGCAAATGCGTGCGAGATTACAACGTGCCGTGTCATCTACTTCAAGGTACCTACGGCGTTAGGGTTTGCACTTGGCAGCTGAAAAATGTGCTGTGGTCGCATTCACGCGCAAGTCTGTCTGCCACTACCTGGCAACTCTTCAAGGGGTTGCAATACCATACGTCTCCCACCACAGATTTTTGGGCATTATCATTGACCGCGATCTGTCATGGTCGAGGCATATAAACATGCTAGAGAAAAGACTCACTCTTTTTTGCCATGTGCTTCGCTTTGTGGCAGGCATTAAATGGGGCCCAACGTAGCGCTCCTTGCTTCGACTTTACTATACCCTCTTTATTGGCTACATTCGTTACAGCCTTCCTGTACTCTCTAACATGAGTATTTCCTGCTTGCGGACATTAGAGAGTGTCCAAGCACAGGCGCTCAAGATATGCCTCGGATTACCACGTTGTGCCTCGAACAAAGGCACGATTGAGGAATCTCGTGCGTGCCCAATATCGGTCTACCTGTCACACGAACCACTTCGTGTATATTTACGTGCGCTTACACGGCACCGCAGTCACCCGCTGACGAAGATTTTTGATGAGCGACCGGACAGCAGTTTTGCACGCGCACTGCGCTTCCATCGCTCCGAATTGCCATCAGACTATGCCCAGCCGCATCATTCCTTGCAGCCCCCATGGGTAATGGCTCAGCCTTCAGTCTGTCTGCATGTCCCTGGCATAATCAAGAAGTCTGCGATGCCGGTTAGCGGACTGAAGCAACTCGCACTTGCCTACATCTGGTCAGAATACCACAAATGTGTGCACGTCTACACGGATAAATCTGCGTCTCCAAATTCATCAACAGCAGCTTTCGCAATCCCTGCACCACAGACGACCCGCAGATTTATTTTGGGACACAAGTCTACTTCAACCGCTGCAGAGCTTGTGGGCCTTCGGGAATCGATTCGCCACATCTGCGGAGAACCGCCTCAGGAGTGGTGCATTTTCACCGACTGTAAACCTGCGCTACACATTTTAGGATGCTTCCTACGCCACACAGCCTACCAAGCTCTGGCTCTTGATATCATTAGTCTCGTATCATTTGCTCAGGGAAACGGCCACCGTATAGTGTTTCAGTGGATCCCCGGACACTGCGGACTCGATGGAAATGAGATCGCCGACGCTGAAGCAAGGAGCGCCTTCAGCAGTGGCCTGCGTACAGCTGTACCGTTCTCTATAGTGGACACAACTTGTCTCCTTTCGGAATTGATTAGGAGGGCGACGGCTAGGTACTGGGCCCTGCCAGACACCCGCCACATCCGCCTTAAACGGCTAGATCCGACGATGACCTTTACAGTTCCTCGCGGAATACCTCGCCCTATTGCATGCGTTATCCGTAGACTACATTTAAACGCGGCATTCACGAGCAAATACTTGCCCTTAATAGGACAAGCGGACTCCCCGGAATGTACCACATGTGGCGTGCTAGAGACTATAGAACATGTTTTAGTGGCGTGTCCAGCGTATGCACGTGAACGACTCATACTCGCATCTGCTCTGAAGTCTATGGACACATCGCTCCTCTCTGAGGATTTGATCCTCGGCGCTTGGCCAGATAGTTTTAGAACTGTAAAGGCAAAGCGAGCGCTCTCACGCTTTTTGAGTGACACGGACCTTGTCTCGCGTTTGTGATGTCAGAAAGTGTGCCTTGTTTTTTTTTTAAGTAGTTTTTCATCTGCCTCCTCCCATCATCATCGTCCCCCATCGTGACCTTCTTTTATCTCCTCTTCCCGTCCCCCAGAGCAGAGTAGCAGGCCAGATATTTATTTTTCAGGCCAACCTCTCTGCCTTTCCTATCAATAAACCTTCTCTCTCTCTCTCTTCTTAGACACCCCTGTCTTCGTCGCCCTATTGCCAGTCTTTGCTCAGTTCATAAATTTTTCCATATTTCTCTGGGCTGCACGCCCGCATTGTCCCGCCTGCCTGGACATCACACCACACACATTCGTTTCAAGTTCCCAGCCACCACTGGTAGGCACGATACTTCGATACATAGGTGCTGATACCCGATACCCTCAAAAATAAAATTTCCGATACCGATGCAAGACACTGCAGCAAAATTGATTTCCGATACAGATACTCGATACTCGATCGTCGATACTGCGATACATAATTGAAATCACCAACATTATTAAAGCTGGTCATATGGCGCAGCTGATTTCTTTAAAACTTTAGCATAGCAGTGTAGTTATGAGAACCTTGAAACTGTATAGTTCCGTAAAAAAGCACAGCAAAACCTTTTATTGAAGCTGATTTTCCTAATGCGAACCGCTCTTCGAGCACTTGTCTACATGAATAAACTACCTTCCACCGTAGCGCCCTCGGAGCATTCTAATGTAGGATAAGTGTTGTATCCATCAATCAATCGTGATCAAACTTGGAATTGTTGCGATGGCCTTCGTTTGTTACTGCAGTATTTACTGGTTGTCACTGTCTTTTCCCCGTGCTAAATACTGAAAGCTCCTTGCGCTTGGGACAGCAGGGCAGGTATTTCGTAAGCACAACGTATAACAGACGTTTGAAGTCCAACATTCTTCGTTAAAAACTACTTGAAAAAAAAAACAGTAAAATGGCTAGACGTTTTTATCAGACCAGAACCTGCTTTGTTAATCTCTATTAGTTAGATGCTTTTTTTACTTAGCAATAGCCAGTAAAATTCCTCAAACCACCGGTGCAAAAAGCCCCACCATGCGGACGGGCTTTAAGAGATGCCATCGAAAAAAGCCTCTCTACAGGAGCCACATGAGCATTTGCCATGTTATATTTTACGGTTCATGGTTTATGGGGGTTTAATGTGCCAAAGCGACTCAGACTACGAAGGACACCGCAGTAATGGGCTCCGGAAATTTTGCCAGTTGGGGTTCTTTAACGTGCACTGACATCGCACAGTACACGAGCCTCTAGCATTTCGCCTCTATTGAAATGCGAGCGCCACGGCAGACATCGAAACCACGTCGTTTGGGTCAGCAGCCGAGGGCCATAACCACTGAGCCACCTATGGCGGCTGTGTTGTATTTTATGAAGGCGCCTTTTGTCGACGGAAAAGAGGGCAGCAAACTCACATAGACTGGAGGATCCTCGAGCTATAGGTAAGAAATATAAATTTTACTACCGCGTCCTAAAAACCACGGCTTCTTGTAGCGTTGCCCCTCGAAATAAAAGAAATGTGCCAGCTGGTGCATTTTACGTTGTGGGCACTGATAACCCAACTGACCCACATGTGGAAGAATGTGTGAGCTTTATCGTGCTTATAAAGCAAAAAAACCAATGTTCTGTGATCCCCTGAGCATGAAGGCGAAAATCTTTCATATTTGTTGCCAACCACCGCAACTTGCAATATCCATGAAGAGGTGTTCGTCATACCACAACGGTGAGCCTGTCTCCTTGTTCCTTCTGTTAGCGAGTGCACGGAAGCGCAACATGTGCTTCGTCTACCTGCCAAACAGCGAACGCAGGAAGACAGACGACTGATTGGGCTAACTGCACTGCCGTCGTCTCTTCCTAATTCTTCCCTTATTTTGCAATGCGGCATCGCCTGAACGAGTGCCGCCGGCACGAAGACTGACTCACAATGTCCTCAAAATCGGCAGCAACATTTTTTAGAATACCGAGTATCGTTAAATAACGCAATACACTAAAACTTAGTGGTTGTGCGAATATGAAAATTTTCGAATACGAATCGAATATGAATATGAAGAAAAAATTGCTTCGAATGTCGAATCGGATATCGAATATCTGTTCAGTACAAAAAATTCAGAAAATGATAAACAAGCAATTGCTGTTGCCCTTATTTTTTTCAAAATAGTGTATGATCTTTGCAACTAAGATAAAGAAAACTTGACCACCTCGGTACCGTATAAAAAAACGGGCACATAAATGTATACTACTGATGAGACAGCATAACAGTATCGAAAACCAAAACCAGTTTTTGGGCGAGTCGGTTATTGATCACCGGATAACAGTATTCAAACTGTAATGCGGTCATGCAAAACAGAATCACTAAAATGACAAGACTGGCAACAAAGAATAGCATGACGACCAGTAAAACCTCATACATTCGGGGTTCAAGAGACCTGAAGAAATGCCCACTTTATCCCAAGGCCTAGCTTTATAAACTTCCCCGCGCCTCTCGAGAAAAAAAAAAAAACCTGCCGCAAATAGGAAGATGCAGTAAGGCCTTATGAGGCAGCTGCATCGAGCTAACACCTGTGAACCCGTGACGAGCCTCCCGTTTTGGAGAACAGAAATGGATGCAAGGGGCCGGGTAACACACACTGTCGTCAGAACGGCGAGACAGCTTCCAAAAAGAAAAAAAATAAATCACCTGCGACGCGCCAGTCGGCGTCCAAAAGCCCCGCGGAGCTGGGATTGGACTACCGGCGAATTCGCGGGCCGACAGTGGCAGTTGCCGCGGGGCAGCGGCAAAGGGCGGCGAAGTTCAGAAACCGAAACTACGCGGCCAGGCTATTTTTTGACCTAGCGACAGGGGCCTTCCGATCGTGGTCACGTCTGCCGTTACGCTCAATAAAGAGGTGCGCGGGTTACAATGCACCATGCAATAGGCTGGATTTTTGCATAATCACTTGCCCTATTGTGACAACTCGACGTGCCCCTTCAGGAGGCTCCCGCGAAATTCTGCAAGTATGCTTTTCCGCTTAGCATAGTTTACAAAACGGGATGGCGGAGGTCACGCTCGAAGAGTTATGAAGGCGACAGAACGCATTCTTCGGATTTGGACATTAAATGTGTGTTGTTTTACGAAAGAATAAAAAATGCGCGATTTCGCGTTGCGATTGTTCGAAGCTAGCCGTCGGCCATCTTGTTCGCAGCATGGGTGATATGTGGGAAAGCCCACTTGCGGAATTTTTCATGAGTCAAGCCTAGCGGCGTCGGAATGCGATCGGACCGCGTGACAAACGACGGAAAAGGTAAGGAATAGGACCTCTGTACCGTTTTCCTGGAATTTTTAACTTTTTTATCGGCTAATTTGTCCAAATATTGTCGTTTTGCCACTGTCGAATTTATGAAAGTCTGCGCAGTATAAGACGGCTGGCGAGTATTCGGGAGTTTTTGAATAGTAAGAAATTCTCGAATATCAATTTCTCGAATACGAATAGAAATCGAATATCAAAGATATTCGATTCGTATTTGAAATTTTGAACATTCGCACATTCCTACTAAAAATGTATTTTTGATACCGATACTCCGATACTTTCATTTTCGGCAAGTGATACCTAACACAGGAACACAGAATGTATAGAAAAGTGATGCCGAAAATACATGTATCTTGATACTGCCCATGCCTGCAGACCAACGTGTCCACGCTGTCACTTCTGCCGCTTCATTCTTTCCTGCTCCTGCAAACTGAACAACATATTCAAAGACATCGCTGCCATGGACAAATAATCTACTTTTTCGGAAACTCTTGCCAGACACCTTGCATTTTGTTAGCACTTGGCTACCATGATGTCTGTACCTACTACACACCCCTTTTGTATACACCTGAGCAGTTCTTTAAAGCAACAAAATGAAATGATTTTAAAGTGCTCAGTGCCATATAATCTAATGCGGCAGTTTTATTTTATTACAGATTAAAAAAATTGGCAGTTGCTTAACCGGTCTAACCCTGGAATTCAGCGAAAAGCAAGCACGCTTGCTGTGCGTCTGAAGCACGCCCATGGCAGCTCCGCTACACGCTCGTGTCAGCCGTTTTTTGTATACCCACACGACCATGTGGCTGTAACATGGCATCACATAATCTTACGACACCCTTATTGGATGTCATCCCCTGGCTTCATATCACCCCATCGAATGTTCTTAAGGTCAAAGGTCACTCAGTGTCAAAGGTCAGAGGTCAAAGGTCAACTAAATGTAATGAGTCAAGGTCAGGGGTCAAGGATTCGACAGCATAACTGTACCACATATGATCATACACGGCTAACGTGGTTGGGCTGAAAGTCGTTCAAGGTCATTCTCCGGCCTACGCGACGACTGCTTCACCTAGCGTAGTCAAGCTGTTCGCTTCAAAATAAACGAAAACTAAGCACTAATGCACGAAAGCGTGCGTAATAAAGAACCCTGGCTTAAAATGAATATGAATGCCTTCGGGCAGTTTTTTTTTCAAGCTCATGAGTCCCCAGAACACAAATTATTCAGTTCTTCATAAAGCCTAAATACAATATTGCCACAGTGTTAGCCGTTTACTGGCGCCGTCATGCGGTGGGACAGCACCCGCTGATCTTCTTTGTCTTCCCCGGCTTGTGCGTTCTTTCGCTGAGTGTCTGCCTGGTTAGTCCTGGTGTGCCCTTCTGCCCTTTCTGTCGGCTTTCGGTGACATTTTGGTGCAGGTGCAGGGTAATTTACCAATGCACGAGGACCTCCAGGAAGCCTCCGACGTCGCCCAGCTACACCCTGTGGACACGATACCTGCCCACAAGGCAAGCCTCGGCTTTCGAGGCTTAAATTTTAAGTTTCGACCCCTGACGGCATGACCCCGCGCAATGACGTCCACTGCGACAAGTCAGACCACCCAGAATGCCGTTAGTTCCCCACCGCTGCTTCTTCATGCGCCTCGCACTCCCGCGTCGTTTCATGGCGACAAGTTCGAGGACGTGGAAGACTGGTTGGCCAGTTATGACCGAGTCGCTGCGTTTAACTGGTGGGACGAGGACCGCAAGTTACGCAATGTCTATTTTTTCCTGGAAGACTCCGCCAAGCCGTGGTTTGAAAACTACGAGTCCACTATCCCCAACTGGCGAGACTTCCGGCGACAGTTGCTCGACACCTTCGGCAGCAATCAACGGAAGAAGCGAGCTGATGTTGCCTTGCAGTCCCGAGCGCAGCGGCCAAATGAGAGCGTCGCCATTTTCGTATAGAAGACATGACCCGGCTCTTCAACCACGTAGATCCTACTATGTCTGAAACGAAGAAGGTGCGTCATCTTATGCGAGGAGTGAAAGAGCAGCTTTTCGGAGGACTTGTGCGCGACCCTCCTAGCACGGTGGCTGACTTTGCTCTGGAGGCGACGAGTATGGAGCGCGCCTTGCAGCAGAGGTTCGCGCATTACGGCCGTCCGGCGAATATAACTGCTATGGACACCAACATGCCGCTGCTTGAACCGAGAGTAAGGCCCTCCGTGAGCTTGTCACGAGCATTGTGCGCGAGGAGCTACAGAAGTTTCGCCCTGTCGAGCAACACCCGGGTGTCGGAGACATCTCGGATGCCATTCGCGACGAAGTCCGTCGAGCGGCGCAGCCAATGGCCTGTCCCCGGCAGCTGCGTGAGTCGTATGTCATGACGTACAGTGAAGCGTTGCGCGGCTCTGCGCCACCACTATCGGCGTTTTACTGCCCTGCTCCTTCTGCACCGCATCAACGCTTTTCGACTTCGCCTGCCCTCTCCGCCACACGAGAACCCCTCAGCAAAGCACACGCGCTGCGCACATCAAACAACCGGCCCCTGTGCTTCCACTGCAGTGAAGCTGGCCACATATTGCGCCACTGCTAGTATCGTCGGATGGGCCTGCGAGGGTTTCCACCAGACGCACTCCGGCCACGCTATGATGAACGACCCCGTGACGTCGAGCAGTACCTGTTGGCCAGCGTCCCCCCTGCGCCTTCGCCACAGCGCCCGTCCAGGTCGCCGTCGCCCCGTCGGTTCTCATCCCCAGGTCGCCAGCCGTTCATCCGGCAGTCCCGTAGTCCACGCCGGGAAAACTGAAGACGGCGACATCTGGAGTAGGGCCGCCGTTGCTCCGCAATTCGAACAGAATCCTCCGCTCGCCGACTTGACCCTTCAACCCGATCTTCTTCCTGCTCCGACCACCTTCCGATGCTCAGAACCGCCTCTGCTCGATACGCCTCATTTCTACGAACACCTCGACCCTCCACTCCGGAACCTTCCACTACGCGCGTTCCAGAAAATGAGGTTGTTTCAGCCGAAATACTGGTCCGACAACCACCATGTGACTGCCCTCGTCGATACCGGTGCAGATTTCTCAGTTATGATTCATGGTCTTGCTACCCTCTAGCGAAAAGTGCTGACACCCTGGCACGGAACACAAATTCGGACCGCTGGCGGTCACGTGGTGATGCCGCTCGGCGTCTGTACCATTAGGATTGAGATTCGCGGTATCAACTTCACTGGTTGCTTCGCTGTGCTGGCTGAGTGCTCCAAGGACCTTGTCCTCGGTCTTGATTTTCTTCGCGAAAATGGGGCTATCATCAACCTCCGCGAACTCATGGTGCCATTCTCCGCCCCATGCACTGTAGCCGACGGCAGTGCGCCAGGAAGACCCGTTTTTCGCGTGTCCAACAAGCACGTCACTCTACCACCGCGTGCCAGCTGATTTGTTACGGTGGACTGCGACAATCCCCGCGCGTCCAACGGCAACGCAGAAGCAAACTTGTCTTTACTCCTGAGCCAACAAGTCTGCATCGCACGGGGTGTCGTTTCCTTGCAGAAGCAGCGAACTGAGCTTCAAGTTACGAATTTTAGCGCCGAATACCGCTACTTGGCGAAAAATATAGCCAGCGCCTATTTCAATGAAATTAGCCAGCCCGCCACCCACAGCGCTTGTCAATGTCCAGGGGAATCCTCTCCAGGAGGACCTAGTCGAACAGTTAAGGTTGATGGGAACCCTGCATTGAACACTGCTCAGCATCGCCGCTTGCAAACCATCCTTGACTCTTTTCATAACTGCTTTGCGACCACCTCTAAGGTCAGGCAGACGTCCATAACGAAACATCGCATCATAGATGATGACAATGAGCGGCCTATTCTTCAACGCCCCTAGCGAGTGTCGGCGAGAGAACGTGAAGCGATACGACTGCAGGTGGAGGAAATGCTCCGGGATGATGTCAATAACCGTCTACAAGCCCATGGGCTTCGCCCGTTGTTCTGGTCGCCAAAAACGACGGGACATTGAGATTTTATGTCGACTATCGAAGACTTAACAAAATTACCAAAAAGGACGTTTACCGTTACCTCGAATCGATGACTCCTTCGACCGTGCTACTTTTCTTCTCTTGACCTCCGCAGTGGGTACTGGACTATTGAAGTAGATTAACGGGACCGTGAGCAGACAGCGTTCGTTACTCCTGACGGGTTGTACGAGTTCAAGGTGCTCTCCTTCGGCTTGTGTTCCGCTCCTGCCACCTATCAAAAAATGATGGGCTCTGTCCTTGTTGGCCTCGAAAGGCAGTCCTGCCTCGTCTACTTTGATGATGTCATTTTTTCTGCCACCTACGAAGAGCATCTCAAGCGCTTGAGTGCAGTACTGTAGGACATACGATCGGCCGGCCTCTCGCAAAAACCAGAGAAATGCCACTTTGCGTTCCAACGGCTGAAGTTCCTGGGCCATGTCGTGAGCGCTGAAGGTGTTAGCCCTGACCCCGACAAGACGGCTGCCGTCTCTGCGTTTCCGACCCCCACTGATATGTGTGCTGTGCGCCGTTTTTTGGGTCTCTGCGTCTATTACCGACGTTTTGTGCGCGACTTCTCCCGACTAGCCGAGCCTATATCTCGCTTGAAAAAGGACGACCAACCTTTCATCTGGGCTCAAGAACAGCAGGCTACCTTCGACGACCTCAAGAACCGCCTCCAAACTACGCCCATTCTTGGCCACTTCGATGAGGAGGCGGACACGGAACTACACACCGATGCTAGCAACGTTGGTCGGGGTGCCCTCCTCGTTCAGTGCCAAGATGGTGTTGAGCGCGTGATTGCTTATGCAAGCCGCACTCTGTCGCGATCTGAAGCGAATTATTCTACCACGGAAAAGGAGTGCCTTGCTGTCGTTTGGGCGGTAACGAAATTCCGCCCATACTTGGTCGCCCATTTCGAGTTGTGAGCGATCACCATTCGCTTTGTTGGCTCGTGAACCTTAAAGACCCAACGGGGAGGCTGGCGCGTTGGAGTCTCCATTTGCAAGAATTCGATGTCGTATACAAGTCCGGCCACAAACACAGCGACGCAGAAGGCCTGTCCCGTGCTCCTCTCCCGTACACCATTGCTGACACAGAAGACGATCCCGCTTTTCTTGGCGCTTTAACCACGTCCGTCCTTGCTCAAAACAAGCGAGATGACGCCGAGCTACGGCCCCTCATAGAGTACCTCGAAGGTCGCACCTCGTCGCCGCCCCGCTTTTTCACACGAGGGCTGTCGTTGCTCTGCTTTCGGGGTGGCATCCTTTACAAGAGAAACTATGGTCCCACGGACACTCCGTACCTGCTCGTGGTCCCAATGGTGCTTACAGACAAAGTTCTGCACGCACGCCACGACGACCTTTCTTCCGGCCACCTCGGCTTTTCTCGCACGTTGGCGCGGATACGGCAGAAGTATTACTGGCCTCGGCTTGCTACAGTTGTCCAGCACTACGTTAAGTCTTGCTGCGAGTGCCAACGTCGGAAGACACTACCTGTGAAGCCGGCCGGCCTATTGAAGCCCATTGATCCGCCTCGGATTCCTTTCCACCAGGTGGCATGGACTTGCTGGGACCATTTCCGACGTCATCATTGGGCAACAGGTACATTATAGTTGCCACCGACTACCTCAACCGGTATGTGATAGGAAATCCCTTCCCTGCGGCACCGCTGCCGAAATTGCGAGCTTTTTCATCTTTAACATTGTCCTCCGTCACGGTGCCCCTGCGGTCGTTTTAACTGATCGAGGCACGGCTTTTTCATCAGCCCTTACTAAGGAAGTTATGCGTCTAAGTGGCACCAGTCACCGTCGAACCACTGCCTACCATCCTCAAACAAATGGACTGCCTCAGCGACTTAATAAGACAATTGCCGACGTGCTTTCCATGTACGTCGACACCGACCATAAGAAATGGGACCAGATCTTGCTTTACGTCACGTTCGCATATAACACTGCTTTTCAAGAGACGACGCGCTTCACGCCGTTCTGTTTGGTGCACGGTCGCGAAGCCACGACTATGCGTACGCATTGTTAGTGCCAGACGTTGCACGTCCCTCCGTCGCTGGCGCTGAAGAATTCGTTCGGAACGCAGAAGCCGCCCGTCAGCTAGCTAGACAGCGAACCTGTGCCCAGCAGGAAAGCGACGCTCAACGTTACAACCTTCATCACCGGGCGGTGCTTTACCACCCAGGCGATCAAGTTTGGGTTTGGACACCAATCCGTCTGCAGGGTCGCTCCGAAAATCTGCGCCGCTACTTCGGCCCCTACGAGGTACTGCGCAAACTTAGTGACGTTAACTACGAAGTGCTCCCGCAAGAGTCTGTTCGCTCCTCCAGGCGGCAGGCAGCATCCGAAATCGTCCACGTTGCCAGGATGAAGCCCTACCATGCCCGCTAGGACTTATTCTGGCAAGTCCGGCGCCACAGACTTTATTCCGGATTTCTGTGATTCAGCAGCATCGGGGTAATGCCCTTTCCAAGAGGAGGGGAATGCCACAGTGTTAGCCGTTTACTGGCGCCGCCATGCGCTGGGGCAGCACCCGCTGGTCTTCTATGTCTTCCCCGGCTCGGGTGTTCGTTCGCTGAGTGTGTCTGCCTGGCTAGTCCTGGTGTGCCCTTCTGCCATTTCTTCCGACTTTCGGTGACAGTATAATGAATAGAAAAAGTATTAGCAGCTTTCCATTGTGCTGAGGACACATAGCTAATCTCTGGCATAGGACAAACATCGTGATGAGAAAGGAAGGGAAATCTTAATCAATAAAAAAGATTGCTTGTACGGTCGTTTATTAGAAAGACGAAGGGTTCTTAATGCTTTAAAGTATTGTTTTGTTCATAGGTCTTAAGAATTCTCGTTCACTACAAGCCTGATAAATTATCGCTCCCGCTAAACCACAACAAACTGTTCTTACTGCCATCTGCTACTGTAGAGCATTGTTCAGTCTCCTAAGGATTTAAACGCTCTACTAGTTGTAATGAAGATCGTCTATAGACCGTCTGTAAAATTTGTAATAGATGACACTGCCTAAGTTCTATTTACGCTTGTAATCTGCGCGTCTCAGCGCAGAGCTTTGCAAATGGAATGAAAATTTCGAAAGCTAGAACATTGGAAAAGAAAATTTGCACATTTGATATCAGAAATTGAAGCCCTATTTTTGCTCTTTTTTGTATTCGCGAAAGACCCCAAGGAAGCTATTCTAAATCGCTTGTCATCGTTCTGATCTAAGTCTGAGCCTGCCAGCAGGCTCAATAAAAACTGAAAATTGGGCTACTTAGTACTCAATCATAGTGGCACGTAGAGCGACAAAACAGCTGGGAGGCACGAGACAGAATTTTTGGCCTCTAATCTCCCTGCCCGTTGATCTTCACATTCTTTTCACAGAAGGCTGCACTTTGGTTTCAAAAATGCAAACAAGTCCAAGTCGCCTGCACTTTCTGACCAAAAAAAAAAGAAATTTTAAATGTCTGGATTAATTGTTCAACAGAAGTATTCAAGAAGTCGTATTTGTAAACTTTACGTCGGTTTTCAGCCGAATAAGTCGCAGGTTATTAGCTTTGATAAAGTGAATGGTATGAAATAAGACGACATAAATTTTGAAACTGATCAAAAGTACAGGCGCCAGTTTGCGTGCTTGAATTCACATCGAATGGAAATAGCCTCAACTGTACACCGAGAGACTATTCTTGGCCTTCTTTTTAAACAATATTATTAATTTTGTACCTATTTATAAACAAGGAAGAGATACATGAACGTGATAGAACAAATGTATACCATTCTCTTGCACCTTCGATTAAGGTAGTAAGGTTGATAAACGGCTATTTAGTTGAGCCTTTCGCAAAAGGAAACCATTTCACTCACAATTCTAATAAAGAAAAGCCGCCATTTTGCACACTCTGCATACACGAGTACCTTGTAATCTAATCAGTGTCGTTGCTCCCAAAGTAGAGCTGCTGAACCAAATCTGGCACAACTTTCCATCCTCAGTACAGTCGCTGTGCATATCCTGTGTCGGCAGTGGGCATAAGGGCAGATTCGCGTTGAAGAAGCGAATTTTTTGCGAAACTTTTCAGTTTTGAGTTTCTGACTGTAAAATTACCTTTGTGCATTCAGGTAAATTTTCCCCAAAAATCAAGGCAAAATTGGAAAGCGAAGTTAGTAAAAGTCCATTTTATTGAGCCACGGTGACTCGAGGAACTGTTACTTTCCGCCCACATCGCCGACTTGCGAGCATCTGCCTCTCGAGAACGCGGCACCGCCCGCCATTGCCGTTTGCTCGGAGAGGTCGTGTGAGCCTTCTTCTCGCAGGCAACCCCGTCTGCAGTTTCGTATTTCGACTCAAAGTAATAGGAAAAAAAAACACGTGTTTTGGCTCTATTCCGAGCGCTTCTACTGGCCCCTTAAGTCACGTGGTGCTTTAGCGTAGCCGTCATTGGCCGAGACTGAAGTGTAACTGCGGCGAAGCCTACCTTTCGCTACCTCCTGCTTTCGCATTGAGCAGCGTGTACATCCATCTCTCCAGTCTGTGATTTTTTAATTAGTTCGAGATGAACGACGATACAAAGAAGCGCAATTTCCGAGCCCAAAAAGCGTACAGGGGACGCCGTCGCTAGCCTCCACGGAAAGCGACGGCCGAAGGCAGTCGCCCGACACCAGCCAGCTCTAACCAGGGCAACGGCCCCATGGGAGAAATTGACACCGCGGTGAACTTCGTGAGCGCCTCGGAGGTCAAGATTAGACTCTTTGAGAGTGACAGAGCAGTGAGCTGTCGCCATTCCACAAGGGCAGCGACATGTGGCATCAGTGCGCTTTCGTTGCTGGTAAGCGGGGCTGTTTCCCTAAGATGCCATGCTTGTGCACTTGCGGTATGCGAACCGCCCGAAAAACGGAAGAGCCTTTCGGCATTTCTTGAGCTCCGCTGCGAGAATAGCGAGTGCTCTGCATCGCTACTTTCTTCTACGTACACTTCGAGGCGTGTTGTGTGTAGTGGACTTGCGGATGGCGCCTGCGGAAACCGGAGCTATCAGCGCGGGAGCTCCAGTGACAGCTATGCCGTGAACATCAAGGTGGCCGTAGCTGCGCGCGTGATAGGCATCAGACACGAACATCTGTCTCGGTTTTGTGGCATTCTCGGCTTGCCGACGCCACTGCATTATAAGAAACTTGCGGCGATCGGCAAAAAAGTGAATGCTGCGGACATGAAAGCTGCGGCTGAAAACGTGGAAATAGCTAGAGCTCTCACAAAAGAGAAAGTTGGTGACACCTACGTGGCCGTTATGTTTGAAGGCACGTACCAAAAGCAGGGCCACAAAAGTCATAATGGCGTCGGCACAGCTCTGTCTGTAGACACTTAATTGTGCCTGGATTTCGAGGTGATTTCAGACTTCTGCTTCGCGTATAGTGGTTACCAACACCTAGAAAGTGAAGAAGAGACATGGAAGGCGTAGCACGACCCAGTTTGCGAGAAGAATAGTGAATGTTCCTCTCATGCGATGGAGACAGAGGCAGCAGTTCGTAGATAGACGAGGACACCATCACAGAAGACTCCACTGCGCTTCACCAAGTTCCCGAGTGACGGAGACAGCAAAGATTTTAGTGCTGTCTCCGAGGTGCAGGTGTATGGCCAAACCCTGATCGAAAAACAAAAGTGCACAAATCACGTGTCTAAGTGTCTTGGCGCTGCACTCCGGAAACTAAAAAACTCCTCTTCCACGTGGCGAGAAGCTGGAAGATGGAGAAATTCAAAAACTGCAAAACTACTACCGCATAGCCATCACCAGCAACAGGGGCAGCGTGCAGAAAATGTGTTGTGCCATTTGGACATAATATTTTCACTCTTGCTCAACGGATGATGCTCTAAGCCGTAAATACTGCCCTGACGGAGTAGAATCTTGGTGTAAGCACAAGCAAGCCAAAGCACTAGGACAGCCCGCACCAGACCACACTCTGCTTTTGACCATTAAAGCGCAGGGGCTGGCTGTGCTACCAATCTACAACCCTCTGACTGAGGAAAAGCTGCTCGCCCGGTGCCTACAGGGAAAAAACCCAAAACGTGGAAGAGTCCCTCAACAGCAAAATCTGACGGCTGTGTCCAAAAACGAACTTTGCATCGATAACTGTTGTGGGGGCAGCAGCTACCATTGCTGTGTTGTAGTACAAGAGGGCACACAGCAGCTTTGAACAAGTTCTCCAATTCCTTGGTGTGCTGCCCCCAGAAGAGCTTGTTGTGCTGAGAACCTCCCGTGACCAGTGAAGAATAAAGATGATGTCTGTGCGCCGAACAGCTGAAGCCCGAGAACATTGCCGCAACATGTCGAAGAGAGCACGTCTCACGGACTCCATTCGCGAAGACCGTGAGGGGCCAATTTTTAGGGCAGGAAAATTCTAACCAAAATGACTGACTTTGAGACTTATTTTTGTATTTTTTCAAGAAATTTCATGTGCTTGTGTCACATTTTTTTTTATCAATTACAGTCATTCAAAACTTTCAAATGCATTTTTCTGCATTTGAAGTGTCAGCGTTTTTTTTACACTTCGTGCACCAACTTTCAAACACTTAAAATTGTAAAATTTCGATTAAATTTTGCACACAGCTGCTTCAAAACATGCAAAATGGGACATCTATCTAAATTCTCAATATCTCTTATACATTTTTTCTTCAAAAATTGAATACTTTGACTAACTGCACCCAGAACATGCGTTTTTTTTTATTTCTTGAATATGTTTGCATATACAGGACATTTCGAAAAAATTTCACGTGGTTTTGCTGATACTACTTTACTTAAGCAGCAATATGAGCTACAGCAGGCTGCTGTAAACATAATTTCACTCCTCAAAAAAGCGTGCACAAAAAGCCATATAATTTATTCCTGATGACTCTATAACACAAAAAATATTGACAATGCATAAAAACTAGAATCAGCATTATACACCCTATCAATGACTCAAGTTTCATAATCGTAGGTTGAATGTTAAAAAAAACGTTTTTTTCGAGGAGCCTTTTCCGAACTACGCAGCCAAACCTAAAACAATTTGGCCGTCTTCGCTGGCTCACTCTCGGACTGACGCTGTAAACTGGTTCTGCGCTCTTTGAGTATATGCTCCGTGCATTTCTGGTGGATATGCAGGGTATACGCTTCTAGACACTCGTATGCCCAACGACAACGCTGACTACAAACCTCGTGGAAGTAAACTTTCTGTCCACTGTATCTCCTACTGATGGTTCGCGTTCTACTAGTCTCTGCGCAATGTTCTTAATAAGCGGCGGCTTTTTCTCGGTTTCTGGCGAAGCTGCGGTGTTGAAGGTGAAAAAAATTGATGATATTACGCTCGCTAGAATCTGGGGAGACGCTTACATGTGACGCATAATCTTTGCTCATTGTGCATTTTGTAGAGATCTCTAAGAGGTAGGTTTGCAATGATAAAAGCAATAAAAACAGCAAGTGTTATGGGTTTTGTGGTGGGAAGAGAAGCGCCCTGCGCTCACCGAGGCGTTTCAGTCGCATTCCATGAACACCGAAAGAAAATCAGAATAATCAGAATGACAGCGTGTTGATTATCGTAACTGGCTTAATGGCATACAGTAACTCTGTAACAACATTATTACTGAACGTTCGTTTAAATGATCGAAGTACGATGTTGCAAATTTAAATCTCGAATGAGGTCTCAAATTATAAATCATTTTTCTGCCTCCTTATCAGTGCCAACGAAAAAATTCAGAAGATAAAGTCGGGATCTCGTGATTACAAAAGCTACATAGTGCGTGAGGAAGTGGCTTCAATTGCGTCTTGGCGCTCACACTTAAGTGTGCGAACTTAACTCCTGAAGCGCTTCAGCTACTGAGCCTAGCGTGAATGTGGAGTAGGCTTTTTCGAAGTTAAGTCTAATCACTAAACCAGCTGGCGTGACTCATCGGAGCAAACTTAGAAAAATGCATGTGCATTTCTTTACAGTCAGCATTTCAAAAATGAACGCGATTTGTTAAGTGGATATTTTTTCCTGTTCCTTTCGCACGTTTATTTTGCAGCGCAGCTGTCGGTAGATGATTCCCCCGTACCCGTTCGCATTGGTGTAGCAGCCGAGACGTTACTCGACCACTTCACGGCTGGGCACGTGACCAGCTGCGAGCCTCACAGCACTGGTCTCCACGTAACCAACGCCGTGAGGTCGCCTGAGCAATCTCTCTAGGTAACCGCACCACCCACGTGACCCTACGCCATGACGTCAACGCGAAGAGAGCCTTCCGGTGCAGTGCCCTTCCAGCCGCCCACAGGACTCCCCGCGCCGCGATGTCACCGCAAGCATGTATCGAAAGGACGAGGAACAATCCCAAATCCACAAGTCACGTTATTACAAATCGCGAAACAACAGCTGCTTTGGATGAACGTATTATTCAGAAGCATAATCGTCCAGGCATATTGGTTTTTTTTTTCCTAGACCTAGGTTGGAGAAAAAAACTGTTACTTACGCCTTTGTCTCACGGCTCCATCACTTAACTTCACCGGTTTACTTTTTCTTGTGGCCATAGGATTTCTTCCAGCAAGCACAACTTTAAAATACTTCCGTACGTGCGTCAATTGGTGTTTCATCAGCTGTTTTCACAGAAAGGAAGCCAAGATGAACTCTTAATGACTGATGAAGTGCATTCAAAACACACAAGCCGAAAGTCGGGCTTGAAGATTCGCTAGAGCTGCTGAGATTGCAGCACAATTCAGCATTTGCCGAAGTGAGAGCTCCGATAGCGATAACAATGTTTCTGAAGAAATAACCTCTTGTTTCTCTTATGCCTTGTTCTCTGATTTTATGAAATGTGCCCCTTGCAGACAATTCCATAGCTATAGCGCATTGAACGGGACGTAGAAGAAGGACACAGGCAGGGACACAGCACAGCCCTGACTCACAACTGAAAGATTTATTAGCTGCCAGCCGGAATAAGTACCCGACTGGCGGCCAGAAATGGAAGGCAATTCACACAAGTCACAAGTCACAGGCTGGCAGCTATGAAGATTTCAGTTGTGAGTCAGCGCTGGGTTGTGTCCCTGCCTGTGTCCTTCTTCTACGTCCCGTTCGTTGCGCTGTAGTTATGGAATATAGAAACCAACTCGCCCAACAACTTACCATGCAGACAATGCACTACTGGGAAGCACGTAGTTCACTGCGTTCTCATAAGGTCGGGGTTTTAAAGAAAATTCTCGCCAACTAAAAAAAATACAGGCAGTAGCTTACATCTAAATGTTGAAAACTTCTCCGAAATTATTCAATCCGCAAGTGCGCATAAAGCACCGCCAAACCGGAAGTAAAAGTCAGTCGGCGCCAGTAACCAAGGTAATGACCATAAAGTTTCTCTCGTGTCGACTCTTTAGTCGAGTGAACACCTGCGCCGCGCGTTAATGGTCGGCACGGACAACCGCTCCGACTGCGGCCTCTTCACCTGGGGACGGAGCATGCTACGAGTGAGGACGGAGGGAGTTGGGCCAAACTTCATTGCCCTAATTTCTCTGATTTCCGTCGTTCACCCCGCCTTTCTGTCCCTGCCACAAAAGTTAGCGATGCGCGTCCTAGCATACGAGGGTCGCTGAAAAAGCGGAGACATAAATAGCGAAAGGCACCAGCTGTACGTACGTGCACCGCTACGGTGGTATACTCCACGATAAATTTCTCCTACAAGAGCGACAAGCGGCAGCTGCCAGCTTCCAGACGGTTGGCTCGTGCTCGTGTGAGAACAGCACATGTACGGAAGCCACTGTTCCATGCTCGTACCTTCCTTTGCAGTGCACCTGAACGTAGTCCCCGAGTATATCAATTGTGCACATCGGCGGGAAAGCTGGGCCTGCCGACGGTTCGTATCTAGGAAGCGCTAAATCCCTCTACGTCAGCTTCGCGATCTTGTGTGCACTATTTTGTTGTCCTGCATACGCTACACATTATAAGAAAGAGTAAAGAGGACCTCTTTCCTGCCGAGATAACTTGTCTTTCGGCACAGCACGAAGAAGTAACAGATGACCGCATTAGCACTGTTGAAAATTCGTGCTTTACTATTGCACTGCTGTCTTGTGCTGAAGAAGCTGCCACAACGAGCCTTAAATGCTGTTTCTGGAATCACATATGAGTGAGTCTCAGCATATCACATCTTCCGTTTCCTGAGGTTTTATGAATGATGCATTGCTTCCTGAGGAGCGATAAAAGTGATTGCACCGAATCTATAGGACTGGTTCTTCGGGGAAGGGCATTTAAGCTCTCTGCTCTCCAGTCCGCAGGCTGTTTAGTACCTTTTGGTGTATCTAACATGAGATGTTAGCAAACTGGACACAATCGACTCAACCTTCCTCGTGGACTAATCATTGCATGGTCCCAGAAGGAGTATGTTGCCCATAAGTGCAGGATGAAAAAACTCTGGCAGAAACAATTTAGGCCCGACACACAGCACATAGTTTTGTGCACAGCGCATTAGAAATGCACACGCAAAAAAAAACATACAGCCATCTGCAGGCTATGACACTTGTAGAAAACTTTTTCTAAGATTTATCTCGTGAGCCACTGAACGGAAATTTCGTACTCTTTCATGATTTCCCACCCGTCTAAAATTTCATTTCAACAACATATTGCATGAATCTTTTGAACACTTATTGGTCATGGATCCAGTGTTTTTGACAGCGGAAGCGGCCTTTTGTCCTTCGTCTATAGTGCAGCGCCGGGAATGGTTTTAGTCGCCTTGTGGCCCGGTTACGCCAGTGTGAAAGCTCGATGTTTTCCTTTGAAATTACATACGAGCACGCTCCACTGTCTTCTCTTACTGGATAATATAAAATCCCATTCTTGTAAGCAATGACAGGGCGCAGACTATTTCCAACTATTTCAACAAAGCAGTTGACAATGATAGGAATGCCAAACTCTTTTTTGGCCTTTAAAAAACAAAATTTAGCTCTCAAGATTTAAGTCAAGCCTCTGTCTTTTTTTTGTAGTGGTAATCTCGCATGAACCATGACTCCCACTGCCTTGAGAGAGAGGAAAAGCGTACCCTTTGTTTTCAGAAGATGAGGAGGACTCTGACTATAGCCGCACACACAAGCTAATGATTGATAGGCTCAAGCGACATAATATTTGAAGGCGTACCACATAATCTGCCACACACAAATATATGCCACCACTCTGTTTAAGGATCGGTACGTCACTCATCCAAACGGTTCCTGCGGTAAAAAGTTTAGGTGTTATACTTAATGAGAATTTGAGTTGGAATGATCACATCGAAAAGTAGACGAACGAACTGTCGTAGGATGTCGGTGTTTTGTGCCGACTCAAATATTTCATGCCGAAGAGTATTAAGGAAATGTTGTACGATGCAATGTTTTCTTCTGTTGTAAATTATAGTTTTTTGGTGTGGGGTACAACGTCTTTACCTAATATTAACTGCTTGTATCTTCTTCAGAAGAAAGATGTTGTAAATGTTATGAATGCTCCTCGACTGGGAAACACTGAACCAATTTTCAACAAACTTCGAATAATCCGCTTGCTCCAGCTGTACGAAACTTTGCTCCTGCGGCGGCATAAAGCAAGGGCAATAAAAACCATTGCCCTTAGGTAAAGCTGTCAGTATTACAATGCAAATGTCCAAAGTGCTCAACACTAATTACATTAAAATGGTTTGTATCTAAGATATGAACAAATTAGGGTTATCAGATGCTGAGCTACACTCTCCCGCATAAATTAAACAAGGAGTCTGTGCTGATGTATAGCTAATGCCAAATCGCTATGTTTTTGTTGTTTTTCTCTGAAAGTGCTATACTGTTGTGTACCACTACAATGCCTCTGTGAGGTGCGTCGGCCTAATCAAGCCTTCTCACTGGCTTTTTGTCTGCGCCCCCAACATTATCATAATGTTAAATAAACATGATTCTGATCTCACACGTCTGAACAGGATACAGCTGAGGCCAGCGCGGTGGCTTCGTCGCCTTGGCGTTTGGCTGCTAAACCCAGGGTGGCGGGATGGATTCCTGGCTGCGACAGTGACATCTTTATGCGGATAAAACTGAAAAACACCCATGTGCTGTGTGATGTCAACACCCGCAGGTATAGTCGGAATTGAACAGGAGCTCTTCATTGCTGACATCATACCGTATCAGGATACCTCTGCATGGATGAAGACTAACCTGCGCATGCTGAAATCATTGCCATCGGCCGCCCTTTGAATCATGAGCAGGAGTTGGTTTGTAAAAAATGGGTTATTGTGAGCGTCGGTATTTGCATATTACAAGAAGCCAATTTATGAGCGCCTGCATTCTTTTTTTAACTGAATTTGGGCAGTGTTCCTGAAGAAGCTGTTCTTTTTGAAGGTGTACCTAAGGCCAATAAAATTTGTAGTTTATCTCGTCGCTGAGAGTATGGGTACGTATGAAATTCATTGTCGGAGAAGAGAAGCGCCTCAATGATGGCTCATAGTGGTAGCCGAATTCAGGAATCGGCCAAGATCTTTGGCGGCAGGACGTGCTCCCCTGGCTCCACCCTTTTCTTTTCCCTCAGCTGGGCAAAGCGCATGGTCTCCCTGGTTGCTTTCGAGGGTTCAAGAGCTCCCGCCATCAGCCGTTGCTCTTCAAGCTGGACAGCACGCTCGGCGTTCCTGCCACCGAACGCTTGGAATAGTAGAACTTTTTAAAAGGTTGGATAATGATGAAATCAATTATAAAGATGTAGCGTGAGAAGCTCCCTATTGAGCACATAGGACGAGAGACCGCGGCGATGACAGGGGCGTCTAATCTATCGGCAAACGAAGCTGTTGTACTCACGTTAGCGCTGGTTCAATCCCACTCGTGGTCGTTCTTTTTCTACGCGTGGTGGATACCACGGGGATGAAAAATTCCGGGCCCAGCGATGTTGAGGCTCGATAGCTAAAGCCACTGATGCACTCCGCCAAGTTCCAATAAAAATTTCAAGAGAAAAAAGACTGAAGTGAGGCGGCCGTTTTCGAATCTTACATTATGGTCTGCGAGTCCACAGTACAGTGCCTTCCTTAAAGGGACACTGTTACATAGCTCATCCGCCCACAGCGAGTGTCGCGTTTCTGTGGAACATGGATGGACGCTCGAGTTAGGAATCTTTGATCCGTACCGATCAGCCAGCTTGCACAAGGTGTTTCACCAAAGACTTCACACAATTTTCAAAATGGGCTTCTTGAGTTAGAAGAGTGATTTTTTTTTCCTCCGCATTATCAGGTATGAAGTACATCAGAATGCAGTTAAAACGTGCTAACTAGCAGGCTGGTTAACTAATACTGAACAGTTGACTTTTCAACTATTACTTTTAGGCTCCTTAATTACTGAGAGGCGCGTAGCCTACCTTAATTGATATCCAGATCAGTTTGTGGAATTTTGAAAACTCTATTACCCTTGGCGCTGTGGCCCAACAGATTCTGCCTACGTCGCGTCAAAATACATACGCTTTCGAGAAGCTTGCAGGCAAATCAACCTCTTCAGCGCACGTAATCGTGACCTCTTTACCAGAAAGGGACGGCTTGCCATCGTTTTGAAATGAGCGGTGGTGTAGCGTGTACTCTGAAATCTGCGAGAACAGTCAATCCCGACGCATGTATTTTACTTGCGAAATCGGCCTGCGATGGCGACACCAGTACATCGTTTTTTTTTCTAGCTTATAACAGCTTCGTTTTATGAAAGCGTGGTCTCTTTGTGATTAGAGGCCGGCACCCTATTGGTACAGGTCAACTTCTCTCTCTCTCTCTTTCTCTCTCTCTCTCTCTCTCTCTCTATGTATATATATGTATATATATATATATATATATATATATATATATATATATATATATATATATATATATATATATATATATGTATATATAGCTGACAAGGTAATGGAAATGAGGGCTCATTTTGACAAACACATGAAGGGAGCCAGCAGTCACCGAAACCAAGGTACATAAGGGAATGCTCATTTTTTATATTATTTTTATTTTTTCTTTAATGTCTAGTGCTAATCAGTGGGATAATATTACTTAGATTAATCTATCGCTTAAAGAGGATTACTTATAAAGCAGCAGAAAAAACAACCATACCGCCGGTGGGATCCGAACCCACGACCTCCGAATATCGCGTCCGGTGCTCTTACCAACTGAGCTACGGCGATGGCTGGCCAATCTGCTGATCTCGTGGGTATTAATGTTTATTGGGTGTAAGCGAAACTTGAGAGTGTTCACCAGCGCCACCCTCGTCCATAGCGGCGGACGCAGCACGTCCTGTATTACCGCCAGTGTGACGTGGAACGTCATCTAACGGCGAGGACGGAAACTGTGAGCGAGCCCTCTTATGCAGCCTATGACATCAAGACTGCCAGAACCGACCGAAACCCTCGTTAAGCAATTAGCAGACAAGGTAATGGAAATGAGGGGCTCGTTTTGACAAACACATGAAGGGAGCCAACAGTCACCGAAACCAAGGTGCATAGGGGAATGCTTATTGTTTATTTTATTTTTTATTTTGTCTTTATTCTGTACTGCTAATCAGTGGGATAATATTACTTAGATTAATCTGTCGCTTAAAGAAGATTACTTATAAAGCAGCAGCAAAAACAACCATGCCGCCGGTGGGATCCGAAACCACGACCTCCGATATCGCGTCCGGTGCTCTTACCAACTGAGCTACGGCGATGGCTGTCCAATCTACTGCTCTCGTGGGTATTTATGTTTATTGGGTGTAAGCGAACCTTTAGAGTGTTCACCAGCGCCACTCTCGTCCATAGCGGTGGACGTAGCACGTCCTGTAATACCGCGAGTGTGACGTAGAACTGCATGTAACGGCGAGGGCGGAAACTGTGTGAGAGCCCTCTTATGCTACCTATGGCATCAAGAACCACCACCAGCGTTCACCAGCGCCGCGATGGTGAACACTCTCAAGGTTCGCTTACACCCAATAAACATAAATACCCACGAGAGCAGCAGATGGGACAGCCATCGCCGTAGCTCAGGTGGTAAGAGCACCGGACGCGATATTCGGAGGTCGTGGGTTCGGATCCCACCGGCGGCATGGTTGTTTTTCTGCTGCTTTATAAGTAATCTTCTTTAAGCGATAGATTAATCTAAATATTATTATCCCACTGATTAGCCCTACACATTAAAGAAAAAATAAAAAAACTAAAAAATGAGCATTCCCCTGTGCACCTTGGTTTCGGTGACTGTTGGCTCCCTTCATGTGTTTGTCAAAACGAGCCCCTCATTTCCATTACCTTGTCTGATAATTGCTTAACGAGGGTCTCGGTTCTGGCAGTCTTGATGCCATAGGTAGCATAAGAGGGCTTTCGCACAGTTTCCGCACTCGCCGTTAGATGACGTTCCAAGTCACACTGGCGGTCATACAGGACGTGCTGCGTCCGCCGCTATGGGCGAGGGTGGCGCTGGTGAACACTCAAGGTTCGCTTACACACAATAAACATAAATACCCACTAGAGCAGCAGATTGGACAGCCATCGCCGTAGCTCAGTTGGTAAGAGCACCGGACGCAATATTCGGAGGTCGTGGGTTCGGGATCCCACCGGCGGCATAGATTTTTTTTCTGCTGCTTTATAAGTAATCTTCTTTAAGCGTTAGATTCATATAAGTAATATTATCCCACTGATTAGAACTACACATTAAAGAAAAAATAAGCATTCACCTTTGCACCTTGGTTTCGGTCACTGTTGGCTCCCTTCATGTATATATATATATATATATATATATATATATATATATATATATATATATATATATATATAT
Organism: Amblyomma americanum; assembly: GCF_052857255.1. Lineage (NCBI taxonomy): Eukaryota > Metazoa > Arthropoda > Arachnida > Ixodida > Ixodidae > Amblyomma > Amblyomma americanum. The sequence goes on along the minus strand of NC_135497.1, from coordinate 416,341,950 downwards.
ATATATATATATATATATATATATATATATATAATTTTACAGATACTGCAATCCCCATAATATTTGGGGATTTTATCAGGGTGAGAGAAAATACAGAACATGAGACACCATACATTGGTAAAGCACATATAAACTGTGACAGGCTTTGCTTTTGTTTGAAAAGTGCTTTCAAGGGCCTGAATGAGGATGACAGCTTAAGGTTCACGTGGCATAGATCGCGACATGTCACGTCGGTGACATTCGTACCTGCCGGGAAATATCCTGGCTAGCGTGCACATAATGTCTGCCATTATGCGTTAAAAACTCCAGAAAAAACAAATCCGAACGTACCTGATCCTAGCCTGCAGAAGCTTAAAATCGATAATTCGTCTTTACGAAATAATATTCTCCCTTCTGGAGACGCAAAGATATATTTTTATCTTCCATGTGGAGGAAGAGCACCTAACATCGTAAAAGCGGATGTATCGGGTGGCAGTGCACGATTGTAATTTGGTATTCTCGATATATGTCTGTCTCATTCCCTCCTTTTTTTGCCGCCAGTCCCGTATAGTATGGATTACCACCAACAAGCACAGCAGCAGGTGCTCTTCTCACACTGTACTCAGATCCAACATAACAGAGGTTGGCATGATAGGACAACAGATATACGATGAGAAGTTAAAGCCTGAAAACACTTTTCTCTCAGTGGAAGAGCATGTGGCCGAATTAAAATCAAATTGCTTTGCTGTAAGCGTACGCATTCCTATTTATGCGCTGTAACTTATCGCGAAAGAAAGTAATGCAGGCTAAATATTCATAAAACGTACCTATTACTCCAGTTAACTGCTCATGTGTGTGTACCGAAAAGTTTAAGTACTAAAAATAACATGCTCTTTCCCTCTGTTCTTTTTTTTTTGGGGGGGGGGGGATAGGAGATGAGACAACGAAGCGGATTATGAACCCCTAACAACTTGTCCATGTTACCACCCTCCAGTAGGAAGTCTCCGTGCCTGCTGTGCGTTACCTCCACAGCGGCCACCGGGCCTACACAATGCACATATTTTAGCCGCTATGCCCACCCACTGTGAATAACTACTCACCTAGACAGGAGTGGTTCCGGTTTGTTTTGGTACATGCGGGTTTAACAACCCAAACCGACTCAAGCTATGAGAGACGGCGTAGTGAAGGGCTCCGGATAATTGCGACCACCTGTGTGTTTTAACGTGCACCGACATCACAGAGTACACGGGCCTCTAGTATTTCCCTCCATCGAAATTCGACCGCCGCGGCCGGGATCGAACCCGCGTCTTTCGGGTCAGCAGCCGAATGCCATAACCACTGCGCCACGGTGGCGGCACAGGAGTGGTTTCGAGACATGGTGTAGACTACTAACATTAGCGGCAAATGACTTCATTCGAAGGAAAGTACAGCATGCATCTCTGCATGTATGTGCATGCGGGCGAACAGCTACCTGAGGCACTGTGGACAGTTTTCGCTATTATTTCATTTTTGTGACGCCACCCTCATCATTGGCTCAGGAAAGAGAAATTGCGGCTGCGGTAATAACCATCACTGTACGTCCAGAAATAGTAAGGAGATAACGTAATAGACGTCCTCAAACGCGCCTTGCAGGGAAAAAAAAGAAAAACCACGGCTTTAAAGGCTGACTGGCTCTAGCGAGATGAAATATGCGCTCGTTAATTTCTCAAATATCAGCCCCGCCGCACTGCACAATGCTTACAACGGTTCTTGGGTGTGCGCCAGTGGTTTATGGCCATAATGATTTACGCTTCATTTTCTCCGTTCACTGTCTCCGGTTCTTATTTTTTTTAATATAGAGTTCTTTTAGCACGGTCTATTTAGCGTCTGCTTATATTGTTTCCGGATCCTCTTGGGGGGTGCACGTTCGCTTAATATGCGCACGCAGAAGCCACATATTACCGTTGGCGGGGATACATGGTTCAGACAACAAAAAAGACAACACATGTTTCGTACGCGTGGTCAGTTTTCGTTTTTTCCCCCTTTGTGTGCGCATATTGAGAGGCGGAGAGCGTAGCTGGGAGGCAGCTGAAAATATGCAAATGCACGTTTTCTATTTCCTTTTTGTAGATCCGGTGATAACCGATATAAATAACACCACGACATCGCCGAATGGCTGCGCCTGTCACCACATTCATCGAGGCCGGTTCCTCCGCCCCAGAAAATATAATGGGCCTCGTTCTAGCTGGACAGTCTCAGGCGCCCTTTGTGGGCAAGCTTACTCCTTCCGGCACTTGCTGACACTTGAGCCTTTAAGGTTTCTGGCGACAGCCGGTCTGGTTCAGCAGCGTATTCTGCCCGGGACACCTGCAACCGGGGTCACTGCACGGCGATGGCATCTTTGTTCCCACGGCAGGTCCTCGCTGGGTTTATTAGATTCGAGACGGAGGATTCTGCGGCCCTTTGTAAACAACATTGTTCCCGGAAGATCGACTGTGCGGTACGGAAGCAGTTAGCGACCGCCAAAACCGAGCAGGGGTGGCTCACCCCTTCAACTGTGCCTGCTTGCCGGCGCCTCACCCATTCGGACTTCCCGGAAGACGTGTCCGGCTTCACAGCGTGAGAACTGTCGTTCGGACGCAAAGACAACGCTCTCTCTGGTGGGGGCGATTGTCCAGCGGCACCCTCTTTCTCCGGCGAGACATGTGACGGGGGCGTGTCCCTATGTGAAATGGTGTGTGTGTGTGTGTGTGTGTGTGTGTGTGTGTGTGTGTGTGTGTGTGTGTGTGTGTGTGTGTGTGTGTGTGTGTGTGTGTGTGTGTGTGTGTGTGTGTGTGTGTGTGTGTGTGTGTGTGTGTGTGTGTGTGTGTGTGTGTGTGTGTGTGTGTGTGTACGACAACGCAAGTTAGGCCACGCCCAACCTGACGAAGACCTCCTCGAACCTGGGGAATCCTAGGGACCGGACCCTTTTTGAAACGGACGACGAGTGCCGTGGGGAAGGAATCCTCGATCATCCTCAGATCTCAGATCCTCCGACCTTCCCCCATCACCCTCCAATGGGTTCCTAAATCTTGTAAATAATGTAAAATAAACCCCCTGTACAGTTTCCTTCATAACCAAGTCCGACAACGTTATTCGGAGAAGGGACCTGTGGCGCTGAAAGAGCTCACTCAAGGACCCCTCATCCTCAACAACTGGTATATATAAAAAAAAACTGATTGGCAGCGGCTGGGATGGACCGTGCGACATCGTGCTTTCTCAACCGGTAAGCGTTTCGGCATTTTGCTATAGGATTCGCCAGGCTCCCGATTTTGAGAGAATAATCTAGAATCACTGGGAAGTGTATGTCAATTGAGAAAGAGTAATCTCACGACATTTTGCAGATAGCACTGCCAAAGCTAAGAAAGCGTTGTCATGGACCTTATGAAATTGTCAAAGTCGGACTTGCTGTTGTTATGCGAGGAACTGTCAATAGAAGTACCGGGAAAAATTGCAAAACTTGAAATATGCAAGACAATTGAAAAACACGTAGATGTAGATCAGCTGGTAGATACATGGATTTCGGTACAGGAAGAAAGAAGAAAAAGGGAAGCGGAATGTGAAAAAGAGAAACAACGGTAAAAGTGGGAAGCTGAAAAAAAAGAAAGAAATCTAAAACGACTGCAGCTTGAATGCGAGATTTGAAAAAAAGGCGACAAATACGAGAGCCAGGTCTCCTGAAAGAGCAAGCGATGTACAATCATATAGAATGAACAGATTCATGCAGCCCTATGAAAGTGAAAGGGACATAGGATTGTACCTGGGAAACTGAGAATTTGCGAAAGGGAGAACATTGCTCGCAGTACATGGCCGCAACGGCTTCTGACACTCTTGCCATGTGAAGTAGCTGAAGTCATAGCGAGACTTAGCACACAAGACTCAGCTGACTACGAAAAAGTCAAAGCCAGCCTGCTAAAAAGGTACCGGCTGTAGCCGAAGCTTTTCGACAGCGCTTCAGAAACACAAGGAAAACTATAGCGAGGGCTATCCGGATTTCGCGTATGGCCTAAAGACGAATCTGCCAGAGTGGCTAAAAGGAGCGGAGATTTAAGAAAGCCGGGACAAAATCATCGAGTGTTTTTGCCTTGAGCAATTTTACCGAAGCATTCCCCATGTGGTGAAACTGTGGGTTCAAGACAGGGAAAAAGTCGACACAGTTGAAAGGGCCGCTGAGCTAGCAGAGGAGTACGTTTCGCGCAGAAGATTGAGCACTGAAGACGGTACGTCACGCGCTAGAAACGCGATGCGAGATAAAGGGCGAAGTGCTTGAAGTTCGGAGCAATCGCAGGCAACGAAGGTAGCTCCAGAAAAGCGTGAAGAGCCGACAAAGCCCCGAAAAAAGAGTTTGAGGCTAGTAGGCCATTTCGTTGCTGCAACTGCAATGGTGCCGGGCACTTTGCAGCCAAGTGTACAAAGCAACGTTTGGTGTTCTCGTGCGTCGCGAATAACGCTGAGAATCTAGAGCTCCTTAAGCTTACTTGCACGAGCTGCACGTTAACGGGAAACCGTGCAGAGAGCTTCGTGATAGCGCCGCGACGATGGACGTCGCCCATCCGTCTTACATTTCAGTGGACGATTTTACGGGAGAAGTCTCGTTGATAAAACAGGCAGTAGAAGAACGCAGTGTATGCCTTCCCATAGCTAGAGTGAGAATTTGTGGACCGTTTGGAGAGCTAATCACTGAGGCCGCAGTTTCGAAGGCCGTGCCACTTCAGTATCCTTACCTCTTCTTGAATCGATCAGACCAATTGCTACGCGAGAGAGGCCAGAAGCTCGGAAGCGGGGTGATACAAGCTTTGACAAGGTCGAAAACTCGTCAGCTCGCATCTCAACTAAGTCAGGTTCCCGAACCTCAGGTAGCCAGAGACGCACCAGCCAGCATATCGTTGCAAACAAATGAGGAGGGAAGGGAACCGACGAGGAATGAAAGCCAGACAGCTGACCGAGCAAATGAGCGACGAGGGACTTCAACCACTAAGTCGGTAGAGGAATCAGAAAACGCTGAAGGATCGGTTTTATCTCCAACATCGCGTAGTTTTGATCGTCTTCTGCAGGTGAACAGGGAGTCTCTAATAAAAGGACAGAAGCAGGATCTCACTTTGGAAAGACTGCACCTTACAGCTAAAGAGGGCATGGCGAGACGCAACATAACGATGCATGAGAAGAGAGGCTTACTATACCGACACTACCAGGACAGAAAAGGCAGAACATTTGATTAGCTGGTCGTGCCCGAAAAATACAGAGCGGACATTCTGAGTCTCTGCCAGGAAAATGGCTGGGCAGGACATCTGAGAATCAATAAAACAAAGGAGCGGCTATTAATGGAATATTATTGGCCGGGTTGTTTCAAAGATGCAGAACGCTACGTAAAATCATGCGATGCGTGCCAGCGCGTGGGCAAGCCGGGAGAGACATGGAAGGCTCCACTGAAAATTGTTCCATTGATCTTGGAACCCTTCCGCCGGCTTGTAATAGACACAGTAGGCCCTTTGCCTAAAACGAAATCCGGCTATAAGTACTTGCTTACTAGGCTATGTCCCGCCACAAAATTTCCCGAAGCAATTCCGTTGAATGACTTGAGCTCCACAGAAATAGTTGACATCCTTCTGTCAGTGTTCGCGAGAAAAGGATTTCCAGCCGAAATCCAAGCCGATCAGGCGACGGTCTTTACAAGCGCCTTGACGACCAGATTCCTAGAAAGATGCGGAATAAAACTGTTGCACAGCTCGGTGTATCATCCAAAGTCCAACAGTGTAGAGAAACGGCATTCGGTGCTGAAGCGGGTGCTACGCGCTCTTTGTTATGAATATAAAGCAGACTGGGAGGATTGTCTGCCGGCCACACTTTTCGCTTTACGAACTGTCTCCCACGAAGGTACGGGGTTTACGCCAGCAGAACTCGTGTACGGAAGAGCCCTCCGCTCTCCCCTCCAAATTCTGAGAGAAATGTGGGAAGGGACAGGAGAGAACCAGACAGTAGTTGAGTACGTGCTTCAGCTACTGGAGCGCCTTAACAACACGAGGGAATTAGTAAACCGAAATATGAAAGCTGCCCAGGAGGCCGCCAAGGTCTATTATGACAAAAACGCGCGCCTTCGAGGCTTCACCGCGGGCGATCGCGTGATGATCCTCCAGCCATCGAGAAAAAACAAGCTAGAAGTTCACTGGGATGGTCCAGTGGAAGTGTTGCAAAAACTGTCGGAGACGAATTACGCGCTAAGGGTTCCAGGCAGGGGAAATCAGGTGAGAATCTATCATTGCAATGTGATGAAGCCGTTCGTGGAACGCAACGGGATCGTCAATCTGGCTCTAAATGAACCAGAAGAGCTGGACAGCGAAAGTCAGGGTTGGAAGGGAGGTGGGGACGCCAGTGACAACGTGGAGAACATTCTGGCTCACTCCGTGAATGCAGATTTCCTAAGCGGGTCGTCAAAACCCAGGTCGGCGCGCTAAAGCAGTTGTTGAGCGAATTCGCTGACCTATTTAGCAGTCGCCCGGAAAAGACACACCTCCTGACACACTAAATCGAGCTCACCTCTGATGAGCCGGTACGGTCGAAACCCTACAGGGTATCGCCGCGGCAAAAAGAAATAATGGATGCGGAAATTCAGCGCATGATGGAGTTAGGGGTTGTAGAGCCAACGGAAAGTGACTATACCTCACCGCTATTTCTTGTTGAGGCCTCATAGAAAGATCCTCGTCCCTGCGTGGATTATAGAAAGCAGAATGCAATTACCAGGGATCACCTATACCCGATTCCCAACATAGAGGAAAGGATAGAAAGGGTGAGCGGCGCGAAATTCATTTCCACCCTCGATCTCGTACGTGGATGTTGGCAAGTTCCCCTCTCAGAAAGCGCGAGCAGGTATGCCGCTTTCATCGCCCCAGCGGGCACCTTTCGACCCTTAATGCTTAGTTTTGGGTTGAAGAATGCCCCCTACAGCTTCTCGAAACTCATGGACATCGTACTGAAGGACATGCAGTGCTTTGCACTCCCTTCTTTAGACGATGTTGCAATGTTTTCGGAAATCTGGCAAGAACATCTAGAACACCTAAAGTGCGTGTTTTCCAGTTTACGACAGGCTGGACTGACACTGAAGGCAGAAAAGTGTAGATTTGATTGTGCTCAAGTGGCGTACTTGGGCCACGTTGCAGGCCAGGGAACTAGGAGGTCATCCGAGTTAAAGATTGCCCCGATCGCAGCATTCCCGCAACCGCGGACGAAAACGGACATTCCCTCCTTTTTGAGATTAGTTGGGTACTACCAGCGATATATTCCTAGCTACTCATAGCGGGCTAGTCCCTTAACTGACGCCTTACGAAAGGGAGCACCTACTAACGTAAGTTGGGATAACCAAAAAGAAAACGCCTTCAAAAACCTGAAGGAAGCACTCGTGTCCCGGCCCTTGCTCTGGACCCATGACTATGGGAAAGAGTTTATAGTCCAGTGTGATGCCAGCGATAGAGGGCTGAGTGCTGTCTTAAGCCAAGTTGGCTACGACCATGAAGAACACCCAGTTCTGTACATCACCCGCAAACTGACTAGTAGAGAGGAAGCGTACAGCGCTTCCGAAAAAGAGAGCGCATGTTTAGTTTGAGCAGCGCAGAAGTTGTCGTGTTACCTGTACGGAGCAAAGTTTGTATTTGAGACTGATCATTGTCCTTTAACGTGGCTGCGACAGATCTCCCCCAAAAATGGTCGCTTGCTCAGATGGAGTCTGGCTCTCCAACAGTACAATTTCTCGGTGCGTTATAAGAAGGGGAAACTGCGCGGAAATGCTGATGGCTTGAGCCGACTGATGTAAGCGGAAGAACGTAGAGGAATCTCCTCCTGTGTGAGTGTTTTTTTTAACTTTGGTCCGAGTAATACGGTTGTAGCAGTTTCAAAAGGGGATGTTTCGCGCTCAGTCGGCACAAAATTAACCCAAATTTAAACACAATTTTTTTTAAAGTGTATTGTTGTAAATGGAAGAAGCCTGGTGATTCTTTGGCGACTTCCGAGCGCTTGCGGGTGGGGCAGTGCTTTGCTGTTTCGAGCGCCCCACCTGCGCTTGGCTTTGTTGGTGGTGCTTTGGGTTCTGCCTTGGGGGCGCTGATATTGCAATCCAGGGGACCAACACGGACGCCATCTCATCTCTTCCTGCCCAGCGGTCGTCAACGCTAGACATTCGAGATTTTTCGGGCCGCGGAGGAGCTGTAAGATTTCTGACGACAGCCGGTCTGGTTCAGCTGCGTATCCTGCCCGGGACACCTGCAACCGGGGTCACTTCACGGCGATAGGCATCTTTGTTCCAACGGCCGGTCCTCGCTGGGTTTATTGGATTCGAGACGGAGGATTCTGCTGCTGTTTGTAAGCAACATTATTCCCGGAAAATCGACCGTGCGGTACGGAGGCACTTAGCGACCACCAAAACCGAGCAGGGGTGGCTCACCCCTTCAACTGTGCCTGCTCGCCGGCGCCTCGCCCATTCGGACTTCCCGAAAGACGTGTCCGGCTTGACAGTGTGAGAACTGTCGTTCGGACACGAAGACAACGCTCTCTCTGGGGGGGGGGGGCGATTGTCCAGCGGCACCCTCTCTCTCCGGCGAGGCATGTGACGGGGGCGTGTCCCTATGTGAAGTGGTGTGTGTGTACGACAACGCAAGTTAGGCCACGCCCAACCTGGCGAAGACCTCCTCGAACCTGGGGAATCCTAGGGACCGGACCCTTTTTAACCGGGCGACGAGTGCCGTGAGGAAAAAATTCTCGATCATCCTCAGATATTCTCAGATCCTCCGACCTTCCCCCATCACCCTCCAATGGGTTCCTAAATCTTGTATATAATGTAAAATAACCCCCTGTACAATTTCCTTCATAACCAAGTCCGACAACGTCATTCGGACAAGGGACCTGTGGCGCTGAAAGAGCTCTCTCAAGGACCCCTCATCTCCAACAAGCCACTTTCAGTGTAATCATACTTTCTTGCATGCACTGCCCTCCTATACATTTTATTTGGTCAACACGAGGTGCTATAAAATTCGAGACTCGCTACTACTAACCAGTTTCGCCATATGCGCTCGTCCTGAAGAGCAGTGAGTAAGCCTTTCCTGACAAGCGCAGCTTGTTCGATGTAATGGTGGGAGCGTTTTAGATAGAAATTAATGACCCTAAAGAAGTTAATAATTTTGTTTGTTGGTGCGGCAGTATGATAACGAACGCTGTTACTCGATATCACCGGCGCCCTTCGCCAAATTGTCTGCTTTAGAGACCTCTACGCAATTACGAAGCCAGTCACTCTTTTGTTCTGGTGTTGCACCGTAGCGCGGAAGTCGCCCCATTCCGTAGTTTTATTAATATATTGTGCGAATGCAGAGACCCTTATGTCCTTATTCTTTGATTTATAGCGGCTAGTGCAAAAAGGTGACGCACTTAGGTCGCAATTTCAGCAAGAAAACGGGAGAAGCTCTTGCTATTGTTAAAGCTTGCAAAATTTGGAAATGTACCTTTAACAGTGATCCTAAACTAATGATTGACTCAAATGCCTGAGAAAGGTAAGAAATTGTGAGGGTCTTCTTGTGAAGGATGCTCATGTTTGCGGAACATATACTTGGCTGGCTCACATTGAACGAGGAGACCGATGCGGAGAGGCCGTTTAAGACCCTAGTTTTTCTAAAAGGCACAAGAAAATTGAAAAATCGACTACACCACTCTATCACCATTGCACAGCATCACGATAGTGATTCCTCTAAAGAACATCACTTCATGATTGGCGTTGGTGTTCCAAAGCAACATCGAGGGCTAAAAGTAGGGCTCTTAGCCTTTAGCCTTGGCCTCCTCTTAGGCATTGTCTGAGAAGTGTGGTCAAAATTTTAACAAAAAATCCCTATTTCTCTAAAGCACAAATATGTAGTTTAAACAGTTGTATATAACCTTTCAAGCAAGGTTATTTTTCTACAACAACGCCAAAAAATATTAATAGCCATAATAAAGAGAACACTATATTATACATTTCTCGCATTAATTGGGTGTGTGCGCCGGCTTTGTTTTATGGCTTCAACTCTCTTTCATTGCGCTTCGAAATCTTACCGTGTCATTCAAATATCCATCAATCTAAAAAAAGCGTTTTCAAACCACTAATGTTCTAGAGAGTGTCAGCCTCTGGGTGAGCAGAATGTGGCGGCGGAAGACGTTGCAGGCGCACTGGTATAATACACGCGCGGGCAAACAGCCGATAAAGTGGTATCCCGTGAACCTGTCCGCAATCAGCGCCCATAAATGGTCGCCGCATTTCGCGTGCACTTTAAACTGAAGCTCAACATTTGTGCGATAGTTTCCGAGCCTCTCGCACGCCCAGGCTTTGAAAGCAGTGCCATTACTGGGATATGAGGGGCATTCAGCAAGATGGCATCCGGCGAGGTACAAACAACCGTTTATTTAACCCCTCGTCTTTGGATGAAATCGCCATGCAGCGTAAAAGCAAAGCCTTTTAATACTCCATGGAGGACTAGACGAAAGCCCGTGCGATCTGGTATGTCTTAAGCGTGGTTCACACTGGCGAGTCGCAAACGTCGCGCGACATATTTCTGGCAATTAGTTACGTCTTCCGAAGCACCAGGAAAGCGGAGAGGGAGCGTGGCAAATCGATTTAAACCTGTCTGGCGACCTCCGCGACTCGCCAGTGTAAACCCGCCTTGAGGGGGAGTAGGTGTCAAGGGGCACGTCAAATATATATATTTAAACATTTAACAACGCAAAAGAACAGACGAAACACATAGGTACACGACAAGATGAAGCTCTTCGTCTTGGGGTGTACCTATGCGTTTTGTCTGTTTTTTTTAGCCGTTAAATATTTGAATGCGAACAAAAGCCATCAGCCGAACAGCAAACTCCGACTATATATAGTCTGCTGCTTTTACTTTCTAGACATAGAATGGCCCGACCATGCTCTCTAGCAGGGATTTGAAATGTAGCCAGCATTACTGAAACAGCTCTAGGCAATTCGAAAAAAATTTTGAAAAGTCGCGTGCACAACCGTAGACGCCATGCCGCAAAGGGATAGCTTTCTTTCGTAGCCGTATATGTCTGCGCTCGGGTTTATGCTAATGAGTAATCGCTCCCTTGATTGCCCAGCCTCCTGAGAAAGTCAACCTGCTTTACAGCTTCGCAGAAAGAAGTACGCAGAGCTCCCGTGTGAGGTCCGCTCGACCATGTGTGCCTATGTGCACCTCATGGTATGCAAGGCAGTACGGCGGCCTCACTGGCCCGGTGTTTAGTGAAACATTATAAATCTACCAAACCAGCATATGCCCATGTAGCCGGGACCCAGGCTCGACCACATTTTGTTTGAGCGAAATTTCTTACAAAAAGTGTTTTTCAACTGAATTCAAATAGGCTCAAGATTTCTCATTTTATATCGTAATTATATGCATCTCAGGCAACCACACCATCGTACCAAGTGACGTACATGTAAGGTCAAATAGGTAACTTCCCATTCAGAGCTGAGTGGAATATTTACGCAAAGCTTGTATCCCTATAGACTTGTCCTATTTTCGTCGCTTACTTTAAAAGCGAACTGCAAAAAGGCAATACGAATAAATGCAGGCCCAAATGTTAATCTAGGGCTGCTTAACTTTTTTGTTCTGGTCCGTCGTGACTCGTGAGTACGGACATGTTACATTCAAAAACGACAGGCAACTTTGTCTTTTTGAGCGACTCTTAAAAATTCGTAGGAGTAAGTAAAGTGTCTCAGGATATTCAAATTAATAATAATATCGACTTGCCACTGCCGCCGTGGCTCAGTGGTTATGGTTCTCGGCTGCTGGCTCGAAAGACGCGGATTCGATCTCGGCCGCGGCTGTCGCATATCGATGCAGGTGGAACGCTAGCGACGTCAGCGCGCGGTAAAGAACCTCAGGTCGTTGAAGATATCCTGAGCCCTCCCCTATGGCGTCCGTCATAGCTGAGTCATCTTGGGAAGTTAAACGCCCATAAAGCATAAACAAAAATTTTGAGATCACTGCGGCACCCGCATTGGAGTAAAGTGTAAGCAGTGACGCCTCCTCGCCCCACTTTTGCTGCTCTTTACCTAAATTATTCAAGTTCCGCCACTGCCTATTTTGAGTTTTCAAACTTAGCGCCACGCTTCGCTCCGTCCACACTTCCGGTTTTTCAATTTGGCGCAACGCTTGAACCGTGCCCACTTCCGGTGTTTTCATATTTGGCGCCACTCTTTCTTCGTCCCCGCCCACTTTTTGGACATTTTTCTCTCTAACTAATTGCCTAATAAACTCACTTTATCCATTTTGTCACTTGCTCATCCTCTTTCGATGCTCTATCCGGCGATATCATTCATTTTTGATATACCATCTTGTTTCTCCGTTATAAGACCGAGATTATCTAGTCCACGCCGAAACCGCCTACATAACCATAAAATGCTTACGCATTATTAAACCATAAACCTTAAACCAATAATATCAACTTACCCCTTGCCTACGGCCGCACGCTATGTCTTAGTGCTTGCTTGAAATAAGCCAACGTTCGGGCAGAAAACATGGCAGCATATTCAATCTGCTTAGCTGATTTCACTGCATTAAATATTGCGCTTTCACATGTACCCTTCGGTGAACAGTGACCGCCCCCCATCGCCCAGCCTTTTCTTTTTGCAAATCGAACAGGAAGCGCTTCATCACATCAAAAAAGGTCGCCTTCTGTAGGCTGTCCGAATTTATTTGGTCAGTAAAAAGTCCAGTCTTTTTTTCCCTCAAAAAGCCTGTTTTTACCAGCCGTATTTCCTTTCCTTCTGCTCTTCTTTTATTGAAGGCTGCCAGCCCTCTTTACATCATAAAAGTTCTCCGCGGCTTCCTGTAAGAGCTCCAACGCATGCTGGATGTAAACCGTGTAATCTGTATGGCTGGCGGTGTGGGGACAGAAGTGGGGAGGCTTGTTCGATGAGCCGTTTTCTCTGTCGGCCCTCAGCTGATCAGATTACTTGGCGCTTGTTCGGCGGCCCTCCAATGAAGTGAGACAGAAAAAGGAATAAAGAACACTGGCGCCGGCGCTTAAGGAAGGCGAAAGCGGTAACCCAATTGAATTTTAAATTGTTTTTGCCGCCTCCACGAGCGCCGCGTTTCATTCTTGCTCAGAAAAAAGAAATAAAGAGACATACCAGTAGCACCATCTCCCCCTACCCAACAAAAAAAAGGGGGGAAGGATGGGCCGGCGACGCAAGAAAAGGAGATAAAACTCAAGCTTCTAAATGCATCTCCTTTCCCAGTCCCCAGTTTCTAGTTTTCCAGTGCTATCCTTGTCACTTACTTCCCAATGAACCAAGCCTGCGTTGTTGCTTTTCTTTTCGCGTGTACCTGATAAAAAGGTTCAGCTTGCCAAAAGCCACCCCGTTGCTGACCACACCTGCTGGGCTTATATTTGAAGCTGGTACACTTCCTTCGGGCTTCACCGTGATATTGATTTGTGTTCCTTTTAACGGTAACTCCTTCTATATTCCAAGTGAAAGGAAACAACGCGTATGGGCATGTGCCGTTCGTTAGTTTGTAATTGAATATCATAAAGATCACAGGTGTGGAGCCGCTACTGGACGGCTTCCTTTTACGAGAAAAAGAGACGCTGCGGCAGCCCGCCACAACAAGACAATATGAAAACCGGCCTTTTCTCTTGCTAGCGTTCCAAGCAATTCTAATCGCGTTTTGGTACGCACTCGTCATGCTCAGTTGAAAAAAAAAGTCATAATTAAATTTCCGTCCGTTTTTTTCCTCACACAGTGCGATTAAACGGCAATTCAAGAGCCACCCCCCCCCGTTCTTTTCGCACTTGAACAGCCATTTTTAACAAAAATTACTCAGGTTATTATCAATCATTCCGCGCTTAACTCCACCTCCCTGTGATGTTACTGGTGCATAAAAGGCTTAAGCGTGTAGCTAGAAGAGAAATTCGCAGCATCTTTACGCGTGTGTCGCTGAGCGAACACGCAAATCCGGACGCGTTGACGTTGAACGGACGCTGAAACGCCAGAGTGCCACCATCGGGGTTGAGCCGCCTCTTGCGCCGGGTAGCTTGGGCGGCGTGGGCGCGTGCTTTCTCACCCTGACGCAGTTTCCTCCCCTCGGCATCGCGAGCTCGCAGGCGCATGATTCGCTCTACTTTCCGGGCGCGCAACGCCTGATGTTAACGCACTCACCGCTTAAGCGCGCTCGCGGCGATATTCGCAAAGTTCTTCGCGGCTACACCGTCGGGTGCGCATCTTGCAAGACACAGTAGCGAGCGGCTGAACGACGGCGCGCTTACGAGACACGCGCCACGAGCCACTGTTAGAGACGAGGGGTCCTTGAGTGAGCTGACTCTTTCAGCGCCGCAGGTCCCTTCTCCGAATGACGTTGTCGGACTTGGTTATAAAGAAAACTGTACAGGGGGTTTATTTTACATTATTTACAAGATTTTGGAACCCATTGGAGGGTGATGGGGGAAGGTCGGAGGATTTGAGAAGATCTGAGGATGATCGAGGACTCTTCTTCTCACGGCATTCGTCGTCCGGTTGAAAAAGGGTTTGGTCCCTAGGATTCCTTAGGTTCGAGGAAGTCTTCGCCAGGTTGGGCGTGGCCTTACTTGCGTTGTCGTACAAACACACACACACACACACACACACATAGGGACACGTCCCCGTCGCATGCCTCGCCGGAGAAAGAGGGTGCCGCTGGACAATCGCCCCCACCAGAGAGAGCGTTGTCTTCGCGTCCGAACGACAGTTCTCACGCTCAAGCCGGACCCGTCTTCCGGGAAGTCCGAATGGGCGAGGCGCCGGCGAGCAGGCATAGTTGAAGGGGTGAGTCACCCCTGCTCGGTTCTGGCGGTCGCTAACTGCCTCCGTGCCGCACGGTAGATCTTCCGGGAACAAGGTTTACAAACGGCAGTGGAATCCTCCGTCTCGAATCTAATAAACCACGTGAGGACCGGCCGTGGGAACCCAGATGCCTATCGCCGTGCAGGGACCCCGGCTGCTGGTGTTTTGGCCGAATACGCAGCTGAATCAGACCACCGGCTGTCGCCAGAAACCTTACAGCTCCTCTGCGGCCCGAAAAATCTCGAATGTCCAGCGTTGACGACCGCTGGGCAGGAAGAGATGAGATGGCGTCCGTGTTGGTCCCCTGGATTGCAATATCATCGCCCCCAAGGCAGAACCCAAAACACCACCAACAAAGGAAGGCGCAGGTGGGACGTTCCAAACAGCAAAGCACTGCCCCACCCGCAAGCGCTCGGACTTCGCCAAAGAATCACCAGGGTTCTTCCATTGACAACAATACACTTTTAAAAAAATTGTGTTCAAATTTGGGTTAATGTTGTGCCGACTGAGCGCGAAACATCTCCTTTTGAAATTGCCACAGCCGGATTACTCGGAACAAAGTAAAAAAAAACACTCACACAGGAGGAGATTCCTCTTAGATCTCCCGCTTACATCAGTCTGCTCAAGCCATCAGCATTTCTGTGCAGTTTCCCCTTCTTATAACGCACCGAGAAATTGTACTGTTGGAGAGCCAGACTCCATCTGAGCAAGCGACCATTTTTGGGGGACATCTGTCGCAGCCACGTTAAAGGACAACAGTGAGTCTCAAATACAAACTTTGCTCCGTACAGGTAACACGACAACTTCTGCGCTGCCCAAACTAAACACGCGCACTCTTTTTCGGAAGCGCTGTACGCTTCCTCTCTACTGGTCAGTTTGCGGCTGATGTACAGAACTGGGTGTTCTTCATGGTCGTAGCCAACTTGGCTTAAGACAGTACCCAGCCCTCTATCACTGGCATCACACTGGACTATGAACTCTTTCCCATAGTCAGTGGTCCTGAGCAAGGGTCGGGACACGAGTGCTTCCTTCAGGCTTTTGAAGGCGTTTTCTTTTTGGTTATCCCAACTTACGTTAGTAGGTGCTCCCTTTCGCAAGGCGTCAGTTAAGGGACTAGCCCGCTGTGAGTAGTTGGGAATATATCGCTGGTAGTACCCAACTAATCCCAAAATGAGCGAATGGCCGTTTTCGTCCGTGGTTGCGGAAATGCTGCGATCGGGGCAATCTTTAACTCGGATGGGCTCCTAGTTCCCTGGCCTACAACGTGGCCCAAGTACGTCATCTGTGCGCAACCAAATCTACACTTTTCTGCCTTCAGTGTCAGTCCAGCCTATCGTAAACTGGAAAACACGGTCTTTAGGTGTTCTCGATGTTCTTGCCAGGTTTCCGAAAAAATTGCCACATCGTCTAAATAAGGGAGTGCAAAGCACTGCATGTCCTTCAGTACGATGTCCATGAGTTTCGAGAAGCTGTAGGGGGCATTCTTCAACCCAAAACTAAGCATTAAGGGTCGAAAGGTGCCCGCTGGGGAGATGAAAGCGGCATACCTGCTCGCGCTTTCTGAGAGGGGAACTTGCCAACATCCACGTACGAGATCGAGGGTGGAAATGAATTTCGCGCCGCTCACCCTTTCTATCCTTTCCTCTATGTTGGGAATCGGGTATAGGTGATCCCTGGTAATTGCATTAAGCTTTCTATAATCCACGCAGGGACGAGGATCTTTCCCTGGGGCCTCAACAAGAATTAGCGGTGAGGAATAGTCACTTTCCGCTGGCTCTACAACCCCTAACTCCAACATGCGCTGAATTTCCGCGTCCATTATTTCTTTTTGCCGCGGTGATACCCTGTAGGGTTTCGACCGTACCGGCTCATCAGAGGTGAGCTCGATTTCGTGTGTCAGGAGGTGTGTCTTTCCCGGGCGACTGCTAAATAGGTCAGCAAATTTTCTCAACAACTGCTTTAGCGTGTCGACCTGTGTCCCGCTTAGGAAATCTGCTTTCACGGAGTGAGCCAGAATGTTTTCCACGTTGTCACTAGCGTCCGCACCTCCCTTCCAACCCTGACTCTCGCTGTCCAGCTCTTCTGGTTCATTTAGAGTCAGATTGACGATCCCGCTGCGTTCCACGAACGGCTTCATCAGATTGCAATGATAGATTCTCACCTGATTTCCCCTGCCTGGAACCTTTAGCGCGTAATTCGTCTCCGAAAGTTTTTGCAACACTTCTACTGGACCATCCCAGTGAACTTCCAGCTTGTTTTTTCTCGATGGCCGGAGGATCATCACGCGATCGCCCGTGGTGAAACCTCGAAGGCGCGCGTTTTTGTCATAATAGACCTTGGCGGCCTCCTGGGCAGCTTTCATCTTTCGATTTACTAATTCCCTCGTGTTGTAAGGTGGTCCAGTAGCTTAAGCACGTACTCAAACACTGTCTGGTTCTCTCCTGTCCCTTCCCACATTTCTCTCAGCATTCGGAGGGAAGAGCGCAGGGCTCTTCCGTACACGAGTTCTGCTGGCGCAAACCCCGTAGCTTCGTGAGGGACTGTTCGTAAAGCGAAAAGTGTGGCCGGCAGACAATCCTCCCAGTCTGCTTTATGCTCATAACAAAGAGCGCGTAGCACCCGCTTCAGCACCGAATGCCATTTCTCTACACTGTTGGACTGCGGATGATACACCGAGCTGTGCAACAGTTTTATTCCGCATCTCTCTAGGAATGTGGTCGTCAAGGCGCTTGTAAAGACCGTCGCCTGATCGGCTTGAATTTCGGCCGGAAATCCTATTCTCGCGAACACTAACAAAAGGGCATCAACTATTTCTGTGGAGCTCAAGTCCTTCAACGGAATTGCTTCGGGAAATTTTGTGGCCGGACATAGCATAGTAAGCAAGTACTTATAGCCTAATTTCGTTTTAGGCAAAGGGCCTACTGTGTCTATTACAAGCCGGCGGAAGGGTTCCAAGATCAATGGAACAATTTTCAGTGGAGCCTTCCATGTCTCTCCCGGCTTGCCCACGCGCTGGCACGCATCGCATGATTTTACGTAGCGTTCTGCATCTTTGAAACAACCCAGCCAATAATATTCCATTAATTGCCGCTCCTTTGTTTTATTGATACTCAGATGTCCTGCCCAGCCATTTCCGTGGCAGAGACTCAGAATGTCCGCTCTGTATTTTTCGGGCACGACCAGCTGATCAAATATTTTGCCTTTTTTGTCCTGGTAGTGTCGGTATAGTAAGCCTCCCTTCTCATGCATCGTTATGTTGCGTCTCGCGATGCCCTCTTTAGCTGTAAGTTGCAGTCTTTCTAAAGTGGGATCCTGCTTCTGTTCTTTTGTTAGGGACTCCCTATTCACCTGCAGAAGGCGATCAAAACTACGCGATGTTGGAGATAAAACGGATCCTTCAGCGTTTTCTGATTCCTCTACCGACTTAGTGGTTGAAGTCCCTCGTCGCTCATTTGCTCGGTCAGCTGTCTGGCTTTCATTCCTCGTTGGTTCACTTCCCTCCTCATTTGATTGCAACGATATGCTGGCTGGTGCGTCTCTGGCTACCTGAGGTCCGGGAATCTGACTTAGTTGAGATGCGAGCTGACGAGTTTTCGATCTTGTCAAAGCTTGTATCACCCCGCTTCCGAGTTTCGGGCCTCTCTCGCGTAGCAATTGGTCTGATCGATTCGAGAAGAGGTAAGGATATTGAAGTGGTACGGCCTTCGAAACTGCGGCCTCAGTGATTAGCTCTCCAAACGGTCCACAAATTATCACTCTAGCTATGGGAAGGCATACACTGTGTTCTTCTACTGCCTGTTTTATCCACGAGACTTCTCCCGTAAAATCGTCCACTGACACGTAAGACGGGTGGACAACGTCCATCGTCGCGGCGCTATCACGAAGCACCCTGCACGGTTTCCCGTTAACGTGCAGCTCGTGCAGGTATGGCTTGATAGATAGATAGATATGTTTATTTGAGTGTGCCTCAACAGCCAAGTGGCCTAAACGAGCGCACACTAGGTCAGATACATCAAAAACACCACTTCAAAAGATTTAAAAGCAGGCACGAAAACAAAAATTAGGCAAATATGTCCATGTCATTAAACGTTTTGTTATATAAGATTTGTAAACGAGTCATTGGACAGATGGCGTGCAAATCGGGATAAAATGTGTCGAAACATTTTGCAGCTTTTGCATGCGGCACACGAAAATTCAGCGACATCAGAAGGTCCCACAGTTAATGTAACCGCGCACGACGTTTTGCAGAAACTGCATGTCACGTATGCGTCGCCTGTCGCCAAGGGTAGACATATTGAGATCTGCCAAGAGAGAATCATAGTCGTAGAAACGACGGCGACCAATATATCTATCATAATAGATGCGTATGAACTTACGCTGGACATTTTCAATTTTCGTGCAATAGGCGACAGATACGCTATTCCAGGCTACTGACGCGAACTCAAGACGCGGTCTCATAAGGGCACAGTATAGAGTGCGTAGACATTCGTGCCGTCGAAATTTTTTTGTTAATCTAGAGATAAGACCAATATGCCTCAATGCGCGTAACACAATTGAATTTACATGCAGTCTAAAATCAAGCTTTGAATCAACAACAACACCAAGGTCTCGTACATGAGCCACGCGAGAAATCTCACCCGCCAAAAGTGTGTAATCAAACGTAACTGTGTCGCGTTTCCTAGTTAGAGACAGAACGGAAGTCTTCTTAATATTCAGTTTTAAGCGATTCATCAAACACCAATTCTCAACGTTGTTAATGTCAGCATGCAATTGGCGGCAGTCCTCAATATCTCCAATATTACGGAATAATTTGAAATCATCTGCGAAGAGCAAAATTCTCGAGTTCTTGACATGTAACGACAAATCATTAATAAACACTAAAAACAACAGCGGTCCTAAGTTGGAGCCCTGAGGCACTCCGGAAGATGACAGAAATTCGTTGGACACACAGCCGGAAAATCGTACCATGTTACGGCGGCTGCCAAGGTAGCTTTTGAGCCACCTGCAGTATATGGGGCAAAGTCCGTATCTTTCCATCTTCATCAGAAGTACCTCATGGGAAACCATATCGAAAGCTTTAGTCAAGTCAAAGTAGACTGCATCTACCTGACCACGATTAAATACATGTGGCCCAGTATAATCAAGAAAGCTGCATAAATTCGTTTCTACAGAGCGACCTTTCAAAAAACCGTGCTGCAGAATCGAGATCTTCTGTTTGAAGTATGAGCCCATGCGTTCGCACATAATCATTTCAAAAACTTTCGCAAAAGAACCAATTAGTGACACAGGACGAAAGTTGTTTACATCACAAGCATCGCCAGACTTGAATACAGGAACAACTACTGACAACTTCCAATGACGAGGGAAAACACCAGTTCGCAACGATAAGTTGAACAAATGCGCCAAAACAGGGCCGAAAATGTCAGCGCATCCTTTGATTATGAAGCTGGGAATTTCATCAATTCCTGTTGAAAGTTTTGGCTTAAGTTTCTGAATCGCCGAAAGAACCTCATGCTCGGTGACAATATCATAAGCTAAACAGTCAGCGCTGTCTTCAAGAGTGATAACAGCAGTTGTGTTATCATGGCGCACAAAACAAGAGCTGAAGTGATCAGCAAAAGCTTGGCACACATCTTGATGTTTAAAACAAATGCCATCGCGCGTCTTTATCACAGCAGCACTAACCTTATCATTTCTTTGCTTGCGCACAAAATCCCAAAAACTGCTTGGTTCCTTTTTAAAGTTCTGTTCGAGAAGTCTGTGGTAGTCGGCTTCATCACGTGCAATCAGTTTTTTCACAATTTTTCTGCACAATGAATATCTTTGGTACCAATATTCACTTTCTGATTTCACGTAGAGTTTGTGATACTTCTGTTTTTTCTTCAAGTAATGTCTCAAATCGTGCGAAAACCAGCATGGAAATCTACACTTCTTCGATTTGCGGTGAGGTATACATTTTTTCATTATACCTTGTACAGTTGATGTAAGTAGCTCAACGCCTGTGTTTACATCCTGTCTCAAGCAATTCTGACCAGTCGTAGGCCAGAAGATCATTGTACAGCCTAAGGTAATTGCCATTCGCGTATCTAAATTTTTCTGGCACCATCTCACGCACTGCACGAAACGACAAGAAGAACGACAAGGTAAACGGGCAATGATATTTGTCTACTAGAACAAGAGGATCGCGCACCGCATGCACGCCAAAAAGAGGCACATTAGATAAAATTAGGTCTAAAATGTTTCCAGCACAGTTCTTCATTGTATTAAATTGATATAAACCATGAAAATTACTAAAATCAATCAAACATTCGGCTTTTTCTCGAGTTGCTGTGCAGTCACTAGTGACCAAACCAGTGGACCAATCGACCTTAGGAAGATTAAAGTCCCCGTAGATGTGAACCTTGTACTTCAAAAAATCAATTTTTTCCCCAATATCCAAAAAATGATCGGTAAAAACGTTAGGAGCAGAATTTGGTGGAAAGTAATAACAGGCGACTAGATAGTGCGATTTGTCACACGTTGGAATTTCCAACCACACACATTCTTCGTATGTCTCTAGGTCTGGTCTCCTAAATGCATTTAGCACAGAACGGCAGGCTATCAGAACTCCGCCCCCGTATTTAATCTTGTCAGAGTACACCCTATCGGCCCTGAAAACAGTGTATTCATCTGAGAAATAACACGCACTCGAACATGATGAGTTTAGCCACGTTTCCGTCAGGCGCTCTAGATTATCGGTGTTATCCTCGACGCACGAGAACACCAAACGTTGCTTTGTACACTTGGCTGCAAAGTTCCCGACACCATTGCAGATGTAGCAACGAAATGGCCTACTAGCCTCAAACTCTTTTTTCACGGCTTTGTCTGCTCCCTGTCTCTTCGCCTGTTCTTCACGCTTTTCTGGCGCTACCTTCGTTGCCTCTGATTGCCCCGAACTTCTAGCACTTCGCGTCTTTCTGCTAGGCCCTTTATCTCGCATGGCGTTTCGAGCGTGTGACGCACCATCTTCAGTGCTCAACCTTCTGCTCGAAACGTACTCCTCTGCTAGCTCAGCGGCCCTTTCAACTGTGTCGACTTTTTCCCTGTCTTGAACCCACAGTTTCACCACTTGGGGAATGCTTCGGTAAAATTGCTCAAAGCAAAAACACTCAATGATTTTGTCTCGGCTTTCATAAACCTCGGCTCCTTTTAGCCACTCTAGCAGATTCGTCTTTAGTCCATACGCGAAATCCGGATAGCCCTCGCTATCGTTTTTCATTGCGTTCCTGAAGCGCTGACGGAAAGCTTCGGCTGACAGCCGGTACCTTTTTAGCAGGCTGGCTTTGACTTTTTTGTAGTCAGCTGCGTCTTGTGTGCTAAGTCTCGCTATGACTTCAGCGTTCCTGAAGCGCTGACGGAAAGCTTCGGCTGACAGCCGGTACCTTTTTAGCAGGCTGGCTTTGACTTTTTTGTAGTCAGCTGCGTCTTGTGTGCTAAGTCTCGCTATGACTTCAGCTACTTCACATGGCAAGAGTGTCAGAAGCCGTTGCGGCCATGTACTGCGAGCAAAGTTCTCCCTTTCGCAAGTTCTCTCAAAGTTTCCCAGGTACAATACTATGTCCCTTCCACTTTCATAGAGCTGCATGAATCTGTTCATTCTATATGATTGTACATCGCTTGCTCTTTCAGGAGACCCGGCTCTCGAACTGTCGCCTTTTTTTCGATTTTCGCTTTCAAGCTGCAATCGCTTTAGATTTCTTTCTTCTTTCTCAGCTCCCCACTTATGCCGTACTTTCTCTTTTTCCCATTCCGCTTCCCTTTTTCTTTTTTCTTCCTGTACCATATTCCACGTATCTACCAGCTTATCGTCATCTACGTGCTTTTGAATTGTCTTGCATATTTCAAGTTTTGTCATTTTTCCCTGTACTTCTATTGACAGTTCCTCGCATAACAACAGCAAGTCCGACTTTGACAATTTCATAAGGTCCATGACAATGCTTTCTCCGCTTTGGCAGTGCTATCTTCAAAATGTCGTGAGATTACCCTTTCTCAATTGACATACACTTCCCAGTGATTCTAGATTATTCTCTCAAAATCTGAAGCCTGGCGAATCCTATAGCAAAATGCCGAAACGCTTACCGGTTGAGAAATCACAATGTCGCACGGTCCATCCCAGCTGCTGCCAACCAGTTGTTAGAGACGAGGGGTCCTTGAGTGAGCTGACTCTTTCAGCGCCGTAGGTCCCTTCTCCGAATGGCGTTGTCGGACTTGGTTATGAAGGAAACTGTACAGGGGGTTTATTTTACATTATTTACAAGATTTTGGAACCCATTGGAGGGTGATGGGGGAAGGTCGGAGGATCTGAGAAGATCTGAGGATGATCGAGGATTCTTCTTCTCACGGCACTCGTCGTCCGGTTTAAAAAGGGTCCGGTCCCTAGGATTCCCCAGGTTCGAGGAAGTCTTCGCCAGGTTGGGCGTGGCCTAACTTGCGTTGTCGTACACACACACACACACACACACACACACACACACACACACACACACACACACACACACACACACACACACACACACACACACATATGGACACGCCCCCGTCACATGCCTCGCCGGAGAAAGAGGGTGCCGCTGGACAATCGCCCCCACCAGAGAGAGCATTGTCTTCGCGTCCGAACAACAGTTCTCACGCTCAAGCCGGACCCGTCTTCCGGGAAGTCCGAATGGGCGAGGCGCCGGCGAGCAGGCATAGTTGAAGGGGCGAGTCACTCCTGCTCGGTTCTGGCGGTCGCTAACTGCCTCCGTGCCGCACGGTAGATCTTCCGGGAACAAGGTTTACAAACGGCAGTGGAATCCTCCGTCTCGAATCCAATAAACCACGTGAGGACCGGCCGTGGGAACCCAGATGCCTATCGCCGGGCAGGGACCCCGGCTGCAGGTGTCCTGGCCGAATACGCAGCTGAATCAGACCACCGGCTGTCGCCAGAAACCTTACACCACGCAGCGCTGACGCACAGGCTCCCGCTCAAGGTCACGCGGCGGCTTTGGCGGCTCGCGCCGATGTCATCCTGGGGCACGACTTCAATTTTTCGCTGTGTTTCGGCGATTCTTCACACAGTGGCTGCCAGCCTTAATACCGGCGTCGGACGTTTGAAGCTGCACTTGTGTAGATACAAATTAGCGAGTTGACTACCACTCGAAGAGTGAATGGTTCAGCGTGTTGAAGCTAGGCAGCACAGCAATCGCAAACAACAGCCAGCCACAATATGTACGCTGATCGTGCCCAAAAACAGAAATTTATCATTGCTCCGCTCTAAAAATCTTTTGTTTCGGTACAATTAGTGTTTTCCCGAACATCCAAAGATATGTTTAGTCACGTGTCCATGTCTCCATACGGTGTTAAGCGACACTGTAACGCCCAACAAGCACTATTTCGTGGCATCGAAAAACAGACGTTCCACGGTTCAGTCAGGCTGTGCGCGGCTTCAGAAATCAGTTAAAATGCCCGAAAAGGTAAAAATAGCCGCTAGATGTTTTTTTTTTCCTTGAGGAGGAGAGGGTTGTCGTAAGAGGGCAAGGAAGCTCTCATACGAGGAAAATTTGGGCAAAACTTTCTTCTCGGCGTAAGCATTTTGTTTATCGTTGCTCCTTTCGCTAGATTTTGTAGCGAGAGCTACACTGGGCTGCCAGTCGAGCATTTTGCGGCACATGGGAGCGGCAAGTTGTGCGCATGCGCTGTTACCATGGCAACCGGAGAGGAGCGGCAGGTGCGGTGTGCGCTTCGCCGTCGCCGTGGCCGCGGCCGCGCGCCCGCTCCACCGTAGGAGCCGTGCGTCGCACGCGCAGCATTGCGTATAAAAGGCGGAAATGTAATAGGCGGCTGTATAACGACGTTTGACATGGATTCAGAGAAGGGGAGTCCAACCGCTGCTAAACGGCGGTATAGACAAGAGAAGATTAACTCTTCCGATCCCGAGGGTGTCGCCTGGCACTTCGCTACTGAACAAAGAGAGAATGAGCGTAAGAAGACGAAGAGAGCACAGGATACGCCCCAACATAGAGAGGAATTCGCCTTGCCAAACGGAGATGCCAGACTGTCGAGCATAATAGACGGCACATAGCGGCCGAGATGGAGCCTATGGAAGACGCCCGTCAGCGGGAACCAAAAGAAGAGGGTGTTAAAACAAGCTCAGCCAGGAAAACGTACCTCTCGCTAGGTATATCCTGGCATAGCCGAGCTAAGTCACTGCCAATGTTTTGTAAAACGGGCCATCAGCAGGAGGAAATAAACGCCTTATCCTCGTCGAGTATGATTTCTGGCAGTTTTCTTCGCTGTACGGTTTCGGACCAGCAGCCTGGGCTTCACTGCTTGTATCTGTAGCCCAAGGACAACTTCAATTGGCGGCCGATTAGAAGGCCATAGAGACCCTTAGCATTCTATCTCACTAGAAGAAGTTACGCCGCTATCACCACTGCAAGAGATTGTTTGGCATGGATCAAAATAACCAGCACACAAGTTGAGAATATAATGCGTAATTAAATTTATTTACAGTTCTTTTAGTTGCTTTTAAAATTAACACTACTCTTTATAGACCCACAGTGGCTCTACTCGCAATTTCGAGCTAATATTCGTAGGGAATTTTATGACTCTGTAGGCTCCAATACTTTCGTGGGTGTTTCAGTAGTAGGACTGCTCATGCACCGGCGAAATTTGAAATTGTTTTCAGATTCTGTAAAATTTCACTTAATTTTATGCGTAAAATATTCTGCCGAGAATTATGCTACTTCGGTTTGGTTTACGGTTTTTGGTGGTTTAACGTCCCAAAGCGACTCAGGCTATGAGAGACGCCGTAGTGAAGGGCTCCGGGAATTTCGACCACCTGGGGTTCTTTAACGTGCACTGACATCGCACAGTACACGAGCCTCTAGAATTTCGCCTCCATCGAAATTCGACCGCCGCGGCCAGCATCGATCCCGCGTCTTTCGGGCCAGCAGCCGAGCGCCATAACCACTCAGCCACCACGGCGGCTCGTTCTCACCTAGAAACAGATGCAAAATCTCATTGTCCCGCGTATAGAATCGAGCACTATCGCGTCTTCATTCGATTTGGACGTAGCAAAAGAGCAACAGCTGGGATACTAAAACAGAAGTTGCGAAGACTGTACGCTATGCCTGGCTACACGTAAAGCGTATTCTAAACCCCAAACTTTGAAGTGGATCACGGGTGAAAACATTGCCGCTTTGTGTATAGATACAGTAATTGGCATGCGAACTGGTGCACAAAGATCATGTTGGTGCCCATGCAGGCAACTAAGAAAACATTCATTGTAAGACTGTGCGATTACGTTCTTCTAGAGGGCCGTCTCAATTTGCCCCACAGGTGGAGGCAGAATGCGACATTTTAGACAATTTCGTTATCACGAAATGCTCGGAGCTTCGGCTGGAGCTTTTTCATATTCACTCAGCGAGCGCTGTACCAGCAGGGTAGGAAATAATACAGCAGCATTTGTTTGCAGTATTTGTGAAAAATAAAATAAGGCGATGTTCTGAAAACATTTGTCGTGTTTTGCCCCCCCCCCCCCCCCCCCCCCACACACACACACACGGGGGCAAAACCAGTTTCGAACACTCAGCCTGCAAAGGTGTCTGGTGATTCAGTTGACATTGAGGTTTCAGCAGTAAGATGAAGTTTAAATGAGTTTGTTCTACGAGAGTTGATACGAGAGGTGAGTCCCAGTCTTCGAAGAGAGTTCGGCATTCTGCGCCATCATAAAAAAGGGTCACAAATGGGCTTCTACCCCACAAGGCGGATTTAGGGTCACTTAACGGCGAAACTTATCTCTGACCCGTCAAGGCAACTGTGGTCAAGACACTTTTCCCAAGCCTATAAAACCCAGGATAGCCGAGCATCAGGCCGGGCGAGACCTTGTACCCATTAGAAAACCGGTGGGTACCCGGCGGCACTGGGGATCGAACCCAGCACCTCCCGAATGCCAGGCGGATGCTCAACCACACACACACACACACACACACACACACACACACACACACACACACACACACACACACACACACACACACACACACACACACACACACACACACACACACACACACACACACACACACACACACACACACACACACACACACACACACACACACACACACACACACACACACACACACACACACACACACACACACACACACACACACACACACACACACACACACACACACACATGCACACACACACACACACACACACACACACACACACACACACACACACACACACACACACACACACACACACACACACACGCACCACATCCTCACCTAGTTACGGGAACGATCTCTCTGTGTCCTATAGGGTAATGCCAGGAGGAGACGACGCGGGTCCTTCCACTGGCCGCCGTGAAAACGCAGAAAGAAAGCTTTCTTGGTGTCCATAAAGTATTCTCAATAACCGAATTCCTTTTCGACAACTCAAGTCTGCATGTGCGATGAATTCAGGAATGACTGATGAAATACAGACGGAGAAGCTGCATTTCTAGCTCTTCAGGCTGAGCGGTTATTCAGACAAAAGCGTGGCTCACCTAAATAATGCATGGCCTCCTTCAACATCATGTCGGGCATTGGTAGTCGCTGCTAGTGTAAACAAAAACCACTGAATAACAAGTCGTAGTGCTCCATCTCGACGTCATTCTGTTTTCCTGATAAGAAAGCTGATATGCACGGCAATGCATCTTTCGTGAGCGGGCAATGCTTTCACATGCACGCCATGCGAACCTCGCATTTTGAAAGCACGTTAAAAAAATCGGGCACAAGGACGGGAGAATGTCGAAACAAGTGGAGCCGACGTGTTGACAGCTAGAACAATTGGACGCTCTCTGCGCCTACACGGGGATTTCTGCTAGCAGCAGCGAAATAACGGAACAGTCTACGCCTCATCACAAAATCAAATTCGCTGCCGTCTTCCACGACAGTTCCTTGGAACTAAAGCGGCAACGTGATGAGGCGTGCAAGTGAAAACAAACTATAAAAATGTTACCGGCATTCTCAGCGACGAGACACAAGACTCTCGCGTTAGAAAGAAAAGACCGAAATGCTCAAGCTCGGCAGCGTGTCCAAAAAGCGAAGCTCTCTCTAGTTTTCTGAATTGCTATAACGCAGTGCCACGTGTCGGTGTTTCCGCTACTGTTGCTGCGTTGCTAGGTGGCGTGCCATTTTGTCCGCCGTCTGGAAGAAAACTTGCTTGAGCATTTTTTTTCTTCTGTTCAACTTGTTTTCCTTCTGCTTCTTCCGGTAATGTTGATTGCATCGGCCCTGGGCAACAGCCCGGAACCTGCTTGGGCGAATAGATCCAATGAAATTAGAGGTATTCGAGGAGGAGGCGGCGTGATTGGAGCCGCATTCCGAGAAAACGGTGGCGAGGAGTACTCGGCTGAAAGAGAGAGATAGACGGCGACCGCTGCTGCTGCTGCTGCTGCTGCTGCCGCCGCCGCCTCTTATTGCGAAACCGCTCCGGTGCTTGCCCGCCCCTGCCGGTTCCTGCGCTTGTTTTTCCTCGACTTTCGCAGCACTTCGGTTTATTTATTTATTTATTTATTTATTTATTTATTTCGCGCACTTTCTGTCAGCATCGACGTGGGGATTGCGCCCATAATTTTGCAGTGGAGTCTGCCGGCAGTGAGCGCGCCCGCTTAAGCTATTCAAATGTTGCAGTATTTCAGCATCAACCTACACACGCGCCCCAGAGTGTACACACGTGGTCCTTCCCCCTGGGAAAAACCGCCCCTTTATTTATATAGCTCGCTAAAGGAAGACAAAAAAGAGGCTAGCTGGAGACTTCCTGAAACTGTTTCACTCAATATAAGAAGTGGGAGTCAATTTGAAACTTGGCTTTTCAGCGTCGCCTCCATTTCACTGGTCCTCAATATAGGTTCCTTTACCCTTTATTTTCTCTTCTTTTCCTCGGCATACGTCCCTGTGTAAACACCGGAATGCTCTTTGTACTGAGAGCGCTGTTTGCCATTATCTAATACTGTGGTATTGTTTTTTATTCGTCTGTTACGCTCTGGGACACACTTTTGTGTTCACTCAGCTCGCGCGTACTGGACGCCGGCTTTTATTTCGCGGCGAAAGCAGCCCATCGCTGAAGAAAAGAAAACTGGGGGAGAAGAGTGTTTCCAACTGCGGCTGAATCGTGCTCTTGCCGCTTCTTTTAGCGCATTGTATGGGGCTACGCTGCACAGCTCAGAGTCTATACAAGCTCCAAATGTCGGAGTTTCCTAAAAGCCCCTCTAGCGTAAGTTTCTTTGGAGAGGCTACGCTACATTTTTTACTCAAAAAAAGGTCGGTCCGCAGCTTTTCAAGTACACAAGTCCAAGCGACACTCGAAGAGGTGAAGGCCGTTAAAATTTTCTCATTCAACACCGCCGACGTGATTAACTTGAGAGCTTTCAGATGGTGTTTCAAGCAGCTCTACGCCAAGAGAGATTAGACACAAGCACCCATGCAAGAGACTGAGACTTCATAGGTGTGTAGGAACATTTCAAAGCCAAAGTGAAATAGGCAGCGTTTATCTCCGTTGCTAATAGCAACTCCTGGACATTTCGTCTAAAAATTTGTAGCGGTTTCCGAAATGTGAAAAAGTGTTCCAGAGCCACATTGTGTTGATTGTGACCAAAATCATGACGCCGATATTTACAAAAGATTAGTCATACGTATGTCTAATAGCCCATGCCAACAAACCTGTAATCTATCCTGATCACAATTATTCTTGTTAGAGGTTTATAAATAGCGGTGAAAATTACTTGTCTGCAGCGCTGGAGCGATGTGATGCGGGACAAAGAAAGTGAAATCTTACCGAAGCTGCTTTATTGCGGGCGCTGCGCTTGTGCGTGTACCGTTCGTGTAGCTATGCGGCAGTCCTTGACTGCGAGGATTACCTGTGAAAACCTCTAACCAATTTAAAATCTCCATTCTATGCTTCGCCAACCACAGATCAAGAGCTATAGACAAGCTTGATCGCGTCTGTACGCGTTCCGCGTTTGAGACAAAGAAGTCTTTGTTCTTTCTTTTATGTGTTAACGAAGTGTGTTCGTGAATACTGCACGCAACTTGTCTTTGATCAGCTGCAGGAGGTTCAACGCTATACGTGCGGCGGCAGAACATATCTAGAGGCAAAAAACCCACACACACAGGATGCAGGCCGATACAAATTTCATTTACAAGGTTTTTTTTCTTTTCTTTCGAAAGAAACTTCACCTAAGGAAGACCCTCTTCGGCGTGGCTGAACCCTCGCGCCAATGATGCTATAGCTCGATGAGCAACTTTACGCTAGCGTAACAGCGCAGCACGGGTTCCCGTTCGGCGATGATTTCTCCTGTCATGCGTGCGACCACCGCCTATATACATGCCCGCCCTTTGCTCCCATACGGTCCATAAATGTATACCTGAATGCTCGTGACTGTACTAAGCCCAACAGTATCGGAACCGTAGAACCGCGTAAAGAGAAAGCCGAGATACGAGCGCACGGCAGCTCATGACCTCCCTCGTCCAAGAGCGGCTCACATGAGATTTTTTTTTATTTATTGGAGGCCGGATTTCTGTAGAGCTCACGGCCTCTAACTGTTATAGGCGCTAGTTCTTTCCGATGTCACTGAACCTGTGCAACGACAAAAAGTCGACGTCAGCTCGTCGGGGGGCCAATTTTCAGACGCCAGTCGCCCGTCAGAGCGATCACCAATTTTAAAACACCCGTGTTCGGGATAACCTCGGCAGCACACAAGAGATAGCCTGCATTCACGACCGTGCACCTTATTGAGTTCACGCGGTGTTAGAGAGCTCAAGCATATATGATGTGCATGGCCACTGCTATCAAGCACAGTTCTCTTTTGCCTTCGGCACTTACGACGGGCTGGATATGAGAGAAAAACGATTCATGTGTGCCGCCAGCATGCGATCGTGGACAGCTTGCTTTCCCAATCGGCTTCATCATCATCATCATCATCATAATTGGTAGGAGTAGTGTAAGTAGTAGCAGTAGTAGTAGTGCCAGTAGTAACCGCAGCAATAGTATTTGTGATAATAGCAGCCCCGCAACCAGTTGCAGCTATAATTGGATTATTAGCAGTAGCAGTAGCAGTAAAGGTCATAGTTTCAGTAGCAGTATAGTGTAATTAAGGTGGCTTTTCTACCTTTGCCGTTCAGCGATGTTCTATTCGGGGAATTTTGCCTTGTTCAGTGAATTTTAGTTGTAAAATCAGGCTAAAAAGAATCATCATGTATTTTCATAAAATTTTAGGAATCGAAATTGTGTCTCTTTTTTTTTCGAAATAGCCTGCCTATTCAAACTGCTGCACAAAAAAACTGCCAGAAATAGATAATTTTCCGTCTAATGAAGAGAATTTTTGGTTACGGCATGAAATATCCCTGTTCCCGGTAACCTTCCGCCCTTCCACTTTACCAGAAGCAATCCGGTATGGTAAGGCGAAGCCGTGAAGCAAGACAGCCAGAGAATGCTGAGAGGGTGACAACAGCCGTGTCTGTACGGCCTTGTGCCATATCCCAATTTCGCGGCTGGTCGCCAACACGCCGCACATTTCAGTGAGCCAAGAAGGCAGAAAAGAAAGCACGACTGTGACTCTTTGGAATCTTGCGGACGAAAGATCTAGAGGGTGAATATAAATGAACCGAGAAGCAATAGGAAGCGAAGATACGGTAGGTGCACTTCTCTCCAGATATCGCGTCTTAAATTATTTTCTTTCTTTTCACGAACTACGACCACTGTTAGAACGGTCTTAAAAAAAAAGCCACTGTTGTTCCGACTGTGTGCACGACTGTAGGTGACCGCTCTGCCCGAAGTGAGAAATGAGCTCTCCCGTGCATAATCGTCGCCACCTTGGAGAGACAGAAAATGCCGACGACGAATCTTCGCTTAGGGCGCGAAGAAGGCGCATCCTTTGAGTGCGTTGTAGTTTCTCAGCTTTCAAGCCGTGCAATGGTCCTTCTAGTTCCACTTAAACGTCTACTAAGAAAAAAAACGAAGGTTGCGCCAAAAACTTCGTGATAAAAAAAAACAAGCTTTCTTTGCCGGAAGTGTCCCTGTCGATCGAGTACGAGCTGTGCAGAAAGACAGGACGAAAATTGTCTTTGAGTGGAAGTAATAACCATGAAGAGACAACTGGGAAAGGAGATGATATATTCGTGGCTCGTAGTCTCTTTTATAAAGTGGTCGGTGCACAACACAGGCGATGAAATCGAGGGTTTGGCGAAAACCCGTGTGGTCAGGAGTATTTACGGATAAAAATTATCGCGCGCCGAGCAGTCCTTAAAAGAAAAAAAAACAAAATCTTTAAATTGTTTTCTTCTAATGACTGGAAGCGATGATAAGAGAAGCAAGTATTTAATATATCTCACATAAAAGCTTTTCAGTTTGCTGTTAACGTTTGAATAGCCCCGTTCGCTTCTTATTTGAAGGCGTTAGTACATAAAATTACTTTACCCACAAGCAACAGAAAGCGACGAAAACGTGAAAACACTCGTCGCAACCGTCTTTGACCGAACTAGGCAAACTCGGCCCAATGTGTGACCACTGAAATGATGAGCAGTCAGCTGAGCAGCTCATATTATAAGTGTATAACGTTGGTCCTTTTCTTACGTACTGCTCAGCGTAGAGGCCAAATGCAGAATGTTAGTTACGAAGAAAACTCTGTGAGAAGCTGCGGCACAGCAAAATGAGACAGCATGTTTGGATGCGAGTAAAAAAAAAACAAGGCCTTCCACAGAGAACAGAATTGGCTGCTTCAGGGGAGTTGAATTTGAGCGCCCAGCCTCATGAATGCATCAACTCGGAGGACAGATCGACCGCATGAGCAGACCCAGCTCATGCTAAGAAGCCCCTACTCTTCCACGGCCCAGCATAGCGACGTCCTTTTATGACATAAGAACTCTGGAATTTTCGCTTGTGGAACAGCTCAGGCGCCGGTGCCTTCTACACAGGAAGCAGTTCCTCATGATATAGCTCACGGTACAAATAACCTCGTGCCCCTCAGTGCACGTAGATGCCGGAACCTTCCACAACTGTTTCTCAGATATCTCATGTTTGAATAGTTTAAACGTGCAAAATCAAATGTAGTGACAAGCACTTCCCATACAAAAACGTCCTATGGGCGTCTGTGGAAAAAACTATATCCGTCTATGGCCTCTTATGAACGTCTATAAGCACCCAAAGAGGTGCTTATTGCCAGCTATCGAAAAATCTCTGCCACTAAAGCTATAGCTTTGGAACCATACAACTCTCTTAAGCTCTCTATAGAAAAATATATCTGCCTGTATATACAGCTATAGCCAGAAATAGGAAAGGTCTATAGCTATTTGGGCCAAAATTCTGTAGCCGGCCATAGGACATTTTTGTATGGGCTTAGTGCACACTGCTTTAAAGAGGCGCTGCCACGTTGTTTTCCAATGCACGTTAATTAACTTGTAGTGCAACTTACAATCCTCCGTCGATAACGCCTGCGTATTACGTCCTGCCAGGATGAGGTAACACACCGTCCTGGTAAGGGGTCATGGACAATTCCGTCATACATGGCAAAAAGGTATCAAGGTGCGAGTAAAATGTTAGAAAAGAGCCCAGTGGTTCTTTCTTTTAATCTTCTTCAGATTATCTTCAGAAGGAAATATGTCTTACAGGCCAGCCTGCAACAACCGAGATGCTCTTCCTCCTGGACAGAACTTGCTCGGAGTCTACCCCGGCTGAAGCTAACTGCTGTACTATGGTGATGATGATGACGAATTTTAATATCGCGAAAGCAACTTCGGCCAAAAAGCACCATCACACAGGGTGTTCTGTTCTACACAAGGTGGGGTCAAAGGCCCATTGTCCAAGCATTTAACCCCTGACAAGCCGAGCACCAGGTCAGGGAAAAGCAAGGTCCTATCGGAAACCGGGGGTTATACCTGGCGGCACTTGGAATTGCACCCCCCCCCCCTTGATATAAATATCAATTAGACCATCCTTTCATTGTCTGGCAGAGTGATCTTCATGGCATCCAGCCGCTTTATTTGTTCAATGCTTTGTATGGTATGTTGACGGCACTGTACGTGACCACACAACATTTTGGGAACATGGTGCATTGTGGGGCAATGTCCATACTTTTTAGTAGCACTGTGCAACCTGTCTTGCACATGCAAAAGTGGGCTTGTGTGTGTGCTTCTAAAAGCATTTCCTTTCTGTTATTATGTCTTTCGTTCCTTTAAAGAAAGCATCAATTATAAGCGAAACTATGTACGTCATACAACGCGGCAACTGCTCTGTCGTTTTTAACCCCCCCTAAATCGATACATAAGCGGGCAACTACGGATAGGAGTAAAAGAGGAGTCTCATATGATACTTTGAGGCATACATGTTTTCGGTTATGAGAGAGGCGGTGAAGCTGGCTGAGGCTCATTATATAGATGATGCTCACATGCTGACAGACAAGCTGGTCTCGTTGAAGCTTAATGGCAGTTACCAGGTTTCCGAGTTAGGAGCAGTTGCAAACTGTTAATAATCGCACTTACGAAAGGCTTTGCGAGATATGTGACAAGGGCTCAAATGTGGTCACTTTCTAAGTACTAAAGTCTTCCTTTCTAAAACAGAACAGCGCGAACTTTCACAGGGACTACAAGGAAGACACGACAAAGGGGAGCGCTACATGCAACTGATGTTTATTGCTTGGAACGAGGCATATATAGAGTTCCAACTAAAAGAAGAAAAAAACACAACCATCCATAGATTCAAGTCATTTAAACATGCTGCACAGAACAGGGACGACAACTAAGATCATCATTTCCCCCCCACCCCGCTAAAAATGCCAGTTCTTTGGGACCAATCGATAAAGAGGGGCTGCTGAAGCAGGTGTCTTTTGACAAGGCGATGTGCGCAGCATCAATTATCTCACGTGTTAGTTGGTTACTGTGCTTGCGTAAAAATTGTGTGCGAGTGAAGTCTGGGTTGCAAGTTTTGCTTCACAGTCTATACAGTGGATGCCGAGATGCCCTTTTACAGTGTTATGCACATTGTTGTCGTGCTCCTTCAGGGATTCATTGAGTCATCTCCCCGTCTGACCTACATAAAGCTTGCCACATGACAAAGGAATGGCATAAACTACACTTTCTTCACAGGAGACGAATTGGTTTTCATGATTGATGTCGCACTCTCTAGGAACAAAATCGGTATTAACCATTTTGCACATCTTCCCAAGCTTATCCGGAGACGAAAAAATGACTTTGACACGTGCTCTATTTGCTATCTTTTTTAGACTGTGAGCAGAATGATGAATGTAAGGCATAACGGTGGTTTTTTGCTTTTTCCTTTCGCGTCAATGAGTCTACCCGTTCCCCTTCCTTGTTTTTGCTCATACTACTGAGAATAGATTCTGACACTGACACTAGCAGCTGCTTGGTATAACCAGCCTTTATGAGCCGATCAGTTTGGTGAAAGATGCTATCTTGCATGGAGTGCATGCAAGATTTGTTAAGCGCATTGGAAAAGCATGATTTCGCCACGGCACGTTTGTTTAACCAGCTTAGAATGAGATGACGTAAAAGGGAGTAATGGCTTGCTGCTTCGTGGCTCGTAAGACCAACACGTGAAAAGGTGCATTAATCTGAGTTTGATATCTAAAAATCGGATGACATGATTCTCTGGCACTTCAGTAGTTAGTATTAGGGGATGGAGGCACTGAACAAAGATAGCTTTCATCTGCGTAAAGAGTGCGTCAAATTTTTCCACACTTGTGTCTATATTAACAAGAAAGTCATCAACATAGCGAAAACACTGTACAAACTTAGAACCTATCAATTTTTCTTGAAGCCTTCAACCCTTTTGCGCTAACAACAAGTCACTAAGCATGGGATCTATGCATGACCCGATCTAAACTCCTCCTTTTTGCAGGTAAAACTCGCCGTCCGAGGAAATGAAAGTAGAAATAAATACACGTGAAGTAGTTCTGAAAAGCTCGCGACGGAAATGCCGCTCTTGTTTTGGAATTCAATTAGTCCTTGCTGGTCAATATATTATTATATGCACGCGAAAAGCATATCATGTGGTAGTGAATAATATTTCTTTAACATCAATAGAGCAGGCCATCAGTGCTTTGTTCTTGCTAGTTTCCAAAAACTGGATTACATCCAGCGAATTTTTTACCTGGTACGGATCGTCCAAAGTGAGCGAATTCAAAGCTTCTTCAGAAAAACGGATACAGTTTTCTGCCAAGTTCCTCTCTCAGATGCGATGACACGAAACGGACACTCTGGTTTGTGGGTCTTTGCGCTAAAAAACAACACTTGTTAACTACGTCCTTTACTTTTATAGGCTCCTTTCGTTAACAAATCAAGGTTAAGTTTTTTGCACACTTTCTTGGCCTAAGCTTTAATTTTTTTTTCAAGGAAATATTCATGGCCTCAGAAAACGTAGACAAAATAGCTTCCCTACCGTTCTGGACGTACAAATGAGAGGGTAGCACTAGGAATCCCTCTTTCTTTTCGGCTGGGACTAAACGCAGCGAATGTCCCTTCAAATACGACACAGTTCGCCGAACAGAGACGGTGTTCACTGGAGCCTTGCAACGTAGTAACGCGTCCACTCCGTCAGACACGCACCTATCGGATTTAGCCACCGGTGCCAGCCTGGACACCTGCCTAACCATGCTCAGCAGTTCAGCAGGCGGCCTTCTGGATTCAATGACGTACTTCGGCCCCTGGGAAAGAACACGATGCACTTCCGGGAGCAGGGAAACGTTCCCTGCGGTGTGGATGACACTCTCAGTCTTGTGTTTCTTTCTGGGCAGTGATGCGCGGAGCTGGAAAAATGTTTGTTGCCACAAAATGTCGGCCGTGGAGTTAGCTAAATCAGAAAACTCTTTCCATTTCTTCTTTCTTTGTGGTGGGGCTTCGGTTCTTTGCAGCAGAAGAAAAAAAGGAAGTGCTTCGTGTTTTCTCCCAGGGGCCGAAGTACACCACGAAACCTAGAAGGTTGCCAGCTGAACTTCTTAGCATGGCTATTAGGCAGGTGTCGAGGCCGGCACCGGTGGCTGAATCCGATAGGTGCGTGTCTGAAGGAGTGGACGCGTTACTACGTTGCAAGGCTCCAGTGAACACCGTCTCTGTTCGGCGAACTGCGTCGTATTTGAAGGGACATTCGCTGCGTTTGCTCCCAGCCAACAAGGAAGGGGGATTCCTAGTGCTACCCTCTCATTTGTACGTCAAGAACGGTAGGGAAGCTATTTTGTCTTCGTTTTCTGTGGCTAAGAATATTTCCTTGAAAAAAATTAAAGCTTAGGCCAAGAAAGTGTGCAAAAAACTTAACCTTGATTTGTTAACGAAAGGAGCCGATAA
Organism: Amblyomma americanum; assembly: GCF_052857255.1. Taxonomy (NCBI): domain Eukaryota; kingdom Metazoa; phylum Arthropoda; class Arachnida; order Ixodida; family Ixodidae; genus Amblyomma; species Amblyomma americanum. Next base: position 416,304,750 of record NC_135497.1, on the reverse strand, counting down.
AAGTAAAGGACGTAGTTAACAAGTGTTGTTTTTTAGCGCAAAGACCCACAAACCAGAGTGTCCGTTTCGTGTCATCGCATCTGAGAGAGGAACTTGGCAGAAAACTGTACCCGTTTTTCTAAAGAAGCTTTGAATTCGCTCACGTTGGACGATCCGTACCAGGTAAAAAATTCGCTGAATCTAATGCAGATTTTGGAAACTAGCAAGAACAAAGGACTGATGGCATGCTCTTTTGACGTTAAAGACATATTATTTACGATCACATGATGAGCTTTTCGCGTGCATAGAAGAATGTATTGACCAGCAAGTGTTCATTGAATTCCAAAACAAGAGCGGCATTTCCGTCGCGTGATTTTGAGGGCTACTTCACGTGTATTTAACTTGTACTTTCATTTCCTGGGACGGTGAGTTTTATCTGCAAAAACGAGGAGTTAGCATCGGGTCATGCATAGCTCACGTGCTTAGTGGCTTGTTGTAAGCACAAAAGGGTAGAAGGCTTCAAGAAAAATTAAAAGGTTCTATTGTTGTACAGTGTTTTCGCTATGTTGATGACTTTTTTGTTATTATAGACACAAGTGTGGAAAAATTTGACGCAGTCTTTACGCAGGTCTAAGCTATCTTTGTTCAGTGCCTCCATCCCTTCATACTAACTACTGAAGTGCCAGAGAATCATGTCAACCAATTTTTAGATATAAAACTCAGATAATGCACCTTCACACGTCTTGGTCTTACGAGCCACGAAGCAGCAAGCCATTACTCCCGTTTACGTCATCTCATTCTAAACTGGTTAAACATGCTGTGGCGAAATCATGCTTTCACAATGCGCTTAACAAATCTTGCATGCACTCCATGCAAGATAGCTTCTTTCACCAAACTGATCTGCTCATAAAGGTTGGTTATCCCAAGCAGCTGCTTGTGTCAGTGTCAGAATCTATTCTCAGTAGTTTGAGCAAAAACAGACAAGGGGAACGGGTAGACTCATTGACGCAAAAGGAAAAAGAAAAAAAAACACTGTTGTGCCTTACATTCATCATTTCTCCCAGAGACTAAAAAAGATAGCAAATAGAGCACGTGTCAAAGTGATTTTTTTCGGCTCCGGATAAGCTTGGGAAGATGTGCAAAATGGTTAATACCGATTTCGTTCCTAGAGAGTGCGACATCAATCATGAAAATCAATTCGTCTCCTGTGAAAAAGGTGTAGTTTATGCCATTCCTTTGTCATGTGGCAAGCTTTATGTAGGTCAGACGGGGAGATGACTCAATGAACGCCCGAAGGAGCACAACAACAATGTGCATAACACTGTAAAAAAGGGCATCTCGGCATCCACTGTATAGACTGTGACAGCAAAACTTGCCACCCAGACTTCACTCGCACACAATTTTTAAGCAAGCACAGTAACCAACTAACACGTGAAATAATTGAATCTGCGCACATCGCCTTGTCAAAAGACGCCTGCTTCAGCAGCCCCTATTTATCGATTGGTCCCAAAGAACTGGCATTTTTAGCGGGGGGAAAATGATGATCTCAGTATCGTCCCTGTTCTGTGCAGCATGGTTGAATGACTTGAATCTGTGAATGGTTGTGTATTTTCTTCTTTTTCTTGGAACTGTATATATGCCTCGTTCCAAGCAATAAACATCAGTTGCAAGTCAGCGCTCGTCTGTGTCGTGTCTTCCTCGTAGTCCCTGTCAAATTGCGTGTTGTTCTGTTTTAAAATGACTTACCAACTCGCCCAAGCATCCGTTTTAACAAAGTCTTCCTGTAATAATAGAGTTCCTTCGCCATTTCTTACTTGCTGTGTTCAAAGAACGGCAGAACAGGAAGAAAACTCCAATATATGTCCAACAGAGAAGAGCAATTTTTGGCGCCTTCTCTATGGACGCACTTCCCTTGTGCTAAGTTCTTTTCTTATGATTATCATCGCTTTCATTGCCCAAATGCAACCTTGGTATACCGCATTCTATGAGGGCCTTTCCTCGTACGGTCATTTATTACCGGCAGTCTTCTACGCTATTCATTTATAGTTCCCTATTGTCACCCGCACACTTGCCTTTGTACCACCTGTCGGAGGCTCACGTGTGTAACGAGCGGACCCGCCCACCACTTCCTCATCCTGTATGCCGCCATTCGTTCTTTGAACCGCCCTGCTAAAAGCGCACCCGCCACCGTGCTGTATGGGCGCTCACGAATGACTGCTCCCTTCTCAGCCTAAGGGGTCATTACCTTCTTTATGTTCGGCCAGAAAAATGTTGGCTTATTAATACGAAAGGTTTCAGAACACGCCACCTGCTAGCCCTGGCGCATATATATTATACTTCTAGTTCGGTGGCGTTTCGAACTTTGTACTTCGTGGAGCTTGACTATTGCCTTCTTGTGTCGGTTCCGTTTAATTCCGTTTGTGTTGTCTTCCTGCTGCGTTTGCTTGGTGGCCATCTGTCGACGCTTGTATTGAAGCCATCAGAGTGGAGTTTGACGGGTGCTCGCTACAGTCAGTGGAATGTGGCCCCGAAGGTTGCCTTGCACTCGTAGAAAATGCCAAGCAGACTATGATGCCGAACTCATTTGTACTTTGCGGGGCTAATCCTTGACGAAATGTTTCTTATCGCTGTTGACTCGCTCTCAAAAAGGCCCAAGGTTCGCGTGATGAGCTCAACAACGGCAGAATACTATGTCGATGCGCTGCCCAACATGTTAACACGCCACGGCATTCCGAAACATGTCGTATTAAAGTGTTGTCCTCAACTTTTGTAGAGTTTCGAAGTTTCTTCGTGCAAAATGATGAGCGACACACATTCATGATACCATAGCATGGACGACAGACGGGCTAACGGAAAGGCTTGTGCAGTCCTTGAAGCACAGTATGAGGGCCATGAAAGGGAGGGATTCATGGTCAAGAAGTTGCTGAACTTTCTTACGGCTGACCGAACGATGCATACACTGCGCACAGGCGAGATACCAGCAAACCTCTACTTCGGACGCGTACCACGCACTCGAATTTCACTTTTCCGACTTCATACCAGTTGATACAATCTCCAACGTTTATTTTCATTTTAATTAGACATCGTCTCAGAACATCAGAGCACCTCAAGGTCACGGTCAGTGCTCTCACGCGAAGAGCGGCAAGCATTCGTATGTCCGGCAACGACGAGACGCTACGTTACAGCACCCATGTCCACTTTTTCTCTGAAAAATTAAAAGGCGCACCGAGGATGTTAAAGGTAGCGTTAAAAAAAGCCTACCAAGAACCCCCGGTGTGAGCAGCGAGCCGCAGGAATAATGGTCGTCACTTAAACGGCGAAATTGCGTTCGAAGAAAATAATTTTACGTGGGTTGAAATCTCATTGGCTTTCCCAGTTTCAGGGACAGCTCAACTAACTGTAAACAACTGTAACCTCAGGTTGCCAAAACTAGCATGAAGTATGGCTCTGCTTAGCGTTTGCTTCAGCAGGAAATGAAGTCTTAACGAGGTGAATTTTGTGGGCAGCCTTTGGCGGGATGTGTGTGTCAACATAACGAAGGTGCATTTGGGCTACGAGAAATGACGTAGCGCACGGATCCAACTTAATTTCGGCAACCTGAGGTTAATTAGCGTGCAGTGACATTGCGAAGTACGTGGCCAATTAAGCGTTCCTCCTCCATCTAAATGCGGCTGCCGCGGGTGGGATTCGTTCCCGAGACCGTGGTCTCCGTAGACGAACGCCACCACTCATTCACCGCGTCGCGTGTTAAGCAACCTATGAGCTAACTACGTGTCGGACCTGTGACGACAAAATCCAGCCATACATGCTATGCGATATAAAGAAAATACACCCAAAATCTGTAAGTATAATTGACTGCCGATCATGTAATGTGATGCGAAAAATATGCGGCAGATTTGAGTTTTAGATTCTCGGCGTAGAGTGGCTACGAGGGACATTATTTTCGCGTAGGCGCTGGCGCCCAAGCCATTGGTGCTGCAGTCTCCGAGCGTGACAGGCTGCTGCCGCAGCGTTTTCGTCATTGCTGAGGGTGTGGAAGCGACGGGAGTCGACATTACGCACGTCCCAACGCTACAAAGGCCGGTGCAGAGCTGAGCTGCGCGACGGGAGAGGCTATGACGCACGCGGTGACCCCGCTGTTTTGGAGGGCAGGAGAAGCAGTTAGGGCGCACCATGCAGGTATCACGTGCTCTCCCCACGCTATAGCGCCAGCGAGTATGTGCCCCTTCACGCAGTGACATCACGACCGTTTCTGTTAGCGTGCCGCTCGCGCTGCTAAGGTGCTGGGGAGGTGAAGTTTAACCGGACCACACACCTCCGCGACTTTGGCGAGAGGGGGACATAATGCTGCCGCATTGAACGACGGCCCGGAGAGATCAGACGCAAAGCGATTTGCGAAGTAGATGCTTTGCGTCTCTGTTGCCAATGCATGGAATGTCAAAACTTATTTTTGCCAGAGCTGTAAAACCATTTGTAAATGCACGCTTCAGCTTTCTATGCTTTTATTCTCCTTTCATAAAATTTAACCCTGTAGCAAATCACTGCACGCTCGTAGGGCTGAAATTCAGTTGGCGTAGAAGGATATCCCAAAAGTTGACTACATTAAACCTAAGGCATCACTAGTATCCACAGCAGCGTAGCGTTACGACTAGAAGTGAAGTTTAGATGCAGCTTTCTCAGGACCTTCGCCATTGAATTAAGATCCATTCTAGTCCGGGGCTCGAACTTGGAACCACCACCTGTTCAGGAAAATCTATCTAGCTTTCTTTTGTAGCCATTTGGCTGCACTGAACCGGATACAAATGGGCAGTTACTTCCTGATTGTTGACTTGTTCGACTTTTGATCCCAACTGCTGTGCGTACTAACGCGGGACGGGTCTATAAAATGGCAGGCCTCCTGGAATGCACCGTCTTTGCCAAAAGTAACCAGGCTGCATATTTTGCTTCTAAGTAGCCGAAAAGTTTGTCTAATGCCTCCGTCTAAGGCTTCTAAGACGTTTCTAAGCCCGTATGACACCCCTTAAGTGCTAAATCATTTCTGTCGTAGCAAGAAACCTCATTCTTAGCTGTCAACTCTTTTTTGCATTTTCGACTGCATTAACGGCTCCACAAGTCGACAGAGAACCATACCAAGCAGCCTGGTTACTAATGGCAAAGATGGTACAATTTGCTTGCTGCATAATAGCACGAAAAAAAAAGATAAATTTGACGTTTTCTACAGCAAGGTGCTGCGAGTTTCTTTCTTCTGTGCTATAAACAACGCATACTGAAGAAGTTGGCGAAGAAGTCTTCAAGAAGTTGTTGAAGAAGTCTTCAATATGCATATCAACCAACTAGCCCAACTTTCTGCTCTCCTAAGCTATAAGCAACATTCACGAAGAGGCACTGCGTTTCAGCATCGAGTCGAAAATAGCAATTCCTGACCCGTGCTTCTATCTAAGGCCGCCTTTCAATATGTGAGTAGTGTTTTTTTTTCCCAAACGAGCCAAATCCAGAAACCGAAATGAAGTCAAATTTTGCTCTAATAGAAAGGTCATCCATAGGTCTCATTTTTCCACAACCTGTGAGAATGAAAAATGAACAGTAACGCCAATGAAACCTGCTCGAAAATCCTGTTTCAAATAAATAATGAGCCAGATTCTGCTGATGTACGGATTAAAAGAGCCAAGCATACGCGTGATAATCTGCTTTAGCCTAAAAAGTCGGACTGTTGGGAGCATGGTTTCATTTATTCCTTCCCAGAGCTACATTCTCATCGACTGCAAAAGGCGTGAAGAGATGGGCGGAAGATAAGAACCCAGAAGACGATGATAACATTGGAATCACTAGCCCCATCACCGATAAACCAAGGATGCGTCTCTGCTACAGTGAACATTAAGGCATTTAGTTGGACTAGAACTAGGCAGTGTATTAGGCATAGTAGCAGCGCAAAAAAAACACACAAACGAAGAACTATGCACCAAGAGAGACGCGCAGGCGCTGCTACTCACAACTGATTTTATTCCAAGCAATCAAAGTGGAATATACCAGGCTGCGTCGCTCATGCGCGTTAAGAGAAAGAAAGAAGGCGTGTCATAACAACATCCTGATCATACATCTTATCTTGCAGGAGAAAAAAGTGCGCGTTCCGAACTATACAGCAGGATATTGTGATGGCACGCCTTCTTTCTTTCTCATAACGCGCATGCGCGACGCAGCCCATATATTCCACTTGATAGCTTGGAATAAAATCAGTTGTGAGTAAAGCAGCGTCTGCGCGTGTCTCTCTGTGTCTAGTTCTTCTTTTGTGTTTTTTTTGTACTGCTACAATGCCTAAGACAAGTAACCAACTCGCCCAAGAGCTCGTTTTACTGAACTAAGCAGTGGCTTTTTAAGTTCGTTATTACAGGCGAAATAACCGAAGCAATAGAAAACGGCATTACTGGCCGTCGTCCTGTCGTTTTTGCGTCCTCTACGCGTCTACCATTTCGCTACAGGTCATGAATTCAGAAATCTAAATACATTCTAGTTCCCATACATTCTAGCTAGATCACTTTATCACTGGCGAAGTGTGAACGCTATTAAAAGACGGCTGTCCCGTCAGCACTTGTGACAGAAGCCTGTTATTTGCGTTTACTTGCTTGCCTTGAAGCAGAGTGGTTCCCCTGATAGCCCACAATGATTTTTCTGATTGTATTTCTGCTGAATTCACAGCATAACAATTTTTAGGCATTATTTAAACATACAGCGCTCAAAAATAACTGCAAGAATATATGTTTTTCCTAACAAGACTGGGCCAGATCTAAAGTTTCGCATCACAAAGGGTCATATCGAAAATTTACACTCGATGCAAACTAAATTATTTGCATAAATTTTCATTACATCGTGGTGTAAAATCGCGTCAACTAGCATGCAAAGCATATACCAGCTTGAATAGAGTTTTGGTATGTGCGGATAACAAACTTCTGCGCTTTTTTAGGTTTGGGTGGATTTGGCTTATTTGAAGAAAAACACATTTATTCAATGAAAACATCAAAACGAGGTCTCGAGTTAACATAACCCTGTTCCAACGAGCATGGCATTGGGAGCCGTGAGTCAACCAAAATTCATTTAATCACGAACTGAACCTTAGTCTTCTTCCATAGGTAAATAGTTTTTTTTTTCGTTACTTTTACCATCCCTTTTATTTTGCGGGAAGAATCACGGGCGCAGTGCCCATCCACTCCTTTCCCAGGTTTTACACTTTTAATCTTTTCTTTGCTAAAACTTGCGGTTGGGCAAGTTTGCTTAGAGATTAGCGGGAAAGGAGGGCCATGCAAACTCTTTAGCAACTGCTGGCTTTATTGCTCCGAAACATTAAGTGCTCGTAAAAGCCAAGAAAATTCGAGCAGAACAATAAGAACTACCTCACCTCCAAAAATCCGCGCTAATCTGCAGAACGCTCATTTTATTGTTCAGGATTGAGAAGCAGTGGATTTGAGCAGCGCTAGCGTACGCTGATCGATCCGTTTCTGAAGCGTAAGCTCTACTTCACAACCGAGGCTGCAAAAGAATTTTCATCTCGGAGGCCTGGTCTTGCATAAATAAATAAACATTGCCGCTACTGGGTTTCGAACCCGTGGTGGCGCGAACGGATCAGCTTCGCTTGGCCTACTATGCTGTTGCCGCCGCCTCGAGTTAAACGGCCACGCACTCTCACGCTGTGCATTGCGTACGTCGTCGTCTTCATCACCTAATACTACCATGGAACTAATATCCTCGCCAGACGTGCCGACAACCCAGCAAAGTAAAGCAATGAGCCAACCAGGCTAAACACATACTTTCGCACGTCTACTCGGTTTAAGTACGTCAAAACTCTACCACTTTTTTTGCATGTTTCAAAATCCTCGGCTATATTACGAGTGCCAAAGTGCTTTCAGGAAACTTCGTTGCTGAAGACTAGTTGGCAGCGTCAGAAACAGCAATGCAAAGCGTGACTACAGGAAGCTGAAACATTTAAAGCATAGACATCTCTCCCCCGATCATCTTTGGCACACCTGCTGGCGGTTAGGCTTTAAAGCCTGCTCGAGAAAGCGACAACTTGCAGACTACGGTGACCTAGCAGTCGCTGAAATGCCGCGCGTGCTTTATTTCTGAAAAATCCTTTTTCTCTTTGCCGTTCTTCACTTTCCTGCCAAGGCTACAAAGTTTACTGCGCGCACGAAAAAAGAAAACCGCTCCTTGAACAGAGAACAACAGTTTTCTCAAGTTATGCCTCATGGCACACTTCTCGAATAAATAAAAAAAAATAACGGCTCTCACAAGCTGGGTAACATGATCGCCTTGCCCGAGGGAAATCGTCTACATGCCTCCCCCCCCCCCCCCAAGAAAATAAACAACAGAACAAAAATACGGCCACTTTGCCGCACGTAAACGTCACCCCTCACACCTTCAATAAGGCAGAAAAAGAGATCGATTGCGCGTGGTCCTTTCTGTGGAAGATACACGGTGTAGTCTATGCAGGAAAGTAAGCAATCAGAAACCAACCAGGGACTCATGAAATCAAGAAGCGCGTGCAGCACTGCCGAGACTGCAGCATTGGTGGTGTCTGCAATTTGTCACTTTCTTACCCATGAGCTCACACTGGGCCGAAGAACCGGCGTAAAAATGACTGCTTAAGAGACAAGCGCACGGTTAAATGCGTCGGCATTCAGAGAACTCGCTGCACATTTCCGCTTGTGAAGTTTCCACCTAGACATACCCGACTGCACTATTCTAACAGAGGGGGTTAAGTGTCGCACACGTAAAATAATGTAGACCTTTGCGTTCCATAAAAAAAGGATGGCCTTCGGGGGGTGGGGGGAGGGGGGGGTGGAAACGCGCATTTCCAAAAGCACGTGTTTTTTTCTAATGTCGACACGGTTGCCACGTCCCTCAAAGCGTGATTAAAGTGTCCACTGAGCCAGGCAGCCAATTACGCGCCTTTTCTTTGCCCAAAATCGTTGGTGTCTTCAACGTTGTCAACAGCAACCAAAGCCAAGTCCCAAATCGCCATTGCTAATTTACCCACAGTACGCCGGCTGGCTATTGCTCGAGTGCCGCGTTTCGGTAACAGCGGTGTTAACGCTAAAGAATTTCTCCGCAGTTCAGCTTTTCTGCGAACGCAAGCCGCTCACACAATCTGTCACTACCACCCCGTAGCTCAAAGCGCTATTGAGGTGTCTACTGAACTAGGTAGCCAGTTATGTGTGTTTCCGTTCCTTTCGTGACTGTCTCAGAGGCTTCATGTCGGCCTGAGGATTTTGCAGGGCAGGAAGCTAATAGTTCTTTTGGCGCGCGCATGAAAGCTGATGAAGACGACGTGCAATGCACCACGCGAAAGTGTGACTGCAATGCACAGCGCGAATTACTCTGAAATTTCTCCCAAGGCAGAATCATTAGCTTGACACCAGTTTACCCTGTTCTATGGGGTCTCACCACTGAACCTTGCCAATTCCCCGTCGTGGGTATGTGTCATGTCACCAAGGCAACAACAACAACAAAGTGTGACTAACCAAAAGCCTGGTAGGTTGCGGCGATATCATAGCAGAAGAAATGCACATTCGACTAACACATTTTAAAACAGTGGTTTCAAGGAACTCCAGAAAAGGTTGCTGATACAACGGTACAGGGAACAAATGCTCTGTAAGTGTCTGAGTCAACTGCCTTCTGGTGAGGCTATACAGGCAGTCTAAAGGAATGCGCACAGTGAGGAAATTGAAGGTGTCAGCAACTTCCTTAAGGAATCCCCATAAAGGCCCCTCATGTGTGTGCCCCGACGGTGCGAATAGGAAAGGCATTCTTTTTTAAGCTGCACACGTCAACGCTGCCTGTGAAGGCATGGCTTCATGCTAAGGAGATGCTTGCGCCATGGACGGTGAATTGTCGCCTGTGCAATACACCATAGACAATTGACCATTGTTTTGTTCGATGCATTGATGCTATCTTCTTCTGGGACATTTTACAACGAAAAATTAAGAAGGACATTGAAATCACACCCTACAGTGTTCGTCCTTTGCCCGAGGAGAAAAACAGTGCTGTGCCATATGATATATTTATGTTTCAGGGACTATTTAGTCTCTGGAAGAACCGCATGATGGATCGCGACGCCGAATCACCACGGTCGTCGAAAAATTTGTTTCGTGAACAATGCGCTTTGGTGCGGGGAGTATATGCTGCTCTGCAAGAACCGCCTAGCTGGCTCCCATATCTGGATTCATGTGATGATAATGATGATGTTGATGATTATGGGTTTTTATGGCGCAAGGGCATCTACAGCCAAAGAGCACCATGGCACGAGGTGTACTTTCCTTTTCTCAAGGTTAGGTCAAAGACCCATTTCCCAAGCATTTCACCCTACAGAAGCCGAGCACCAGACCAGGGGAAAGCTTGTACCTATTGTATCCCCGGTGGGTACACGGCGGCACTGGGGATCGAAGCCCGCATCTCCCGCATGCGAGGCGAATGCTCAACCACTTGACCACCGCTGCGGTTGGATGCATGTGTGTGCCTCCCAGACTTTTGACGTTTTGGAAAGAGGGTTCATGCAGGGGTAAGGTGGACTGGTGTTTTGTGGCGTAAGCGTGCTAAGACTTTTCTTTTCGGCACTATTTCCGTGCAATAAAGGAAAAAAATTGCGGCGATATCGTAGTGCTCTCACGCAGTGGCCATCGAAGCTGATCTGTTCGCGCCACCACCGGTTCGAAACCCAGTGGTGACAATATTTATTTTATTTTTGCAGGTATCTGAGGGGCTTCAGACAAATGTCGCCTTTTCAGGATTACTAGTGAAGTAGCGCATTCGCACTGAAACAAAGCTCCAGTGAATGTCAATCTTTTAAACGTGTGGACAAGCGAAACTTTTGTTTTTGTTTCAATCTTCTTTTTTCTTTTTGCTCGCATCCATTTCATTATGCCATTAAAGCCAGCCGTTGTTAGCTCTCACGTTGCGTGTTTCTCAGGCCATGCTGCTTTTTTTGTGCTGCCTCCCATCAGTTTTTCTTTCTTCCCAGACAACAGCACATTGGACGGCAGCGCGTCCTATGCAGAGGTTCCTTAGAGGCAGCAAGGAAATGGGAAAGCGAGTTCGACCCTTCGGTTGCTTCACCCTCCAAATCAAATTGTTACTCTCAAACAAGCGTCACACAAGTAGATGAGCTCCAGTACGTGCTCATCGAACATTGCGGGAGTCCTGCGCGGATACTTTCAGAAATTGAAGATAGTGTTGCAATACGAAGTATTCAGAAAATAAAACGGAAAGACTCGAGAATGGAACCGCTTTTCTATGGTTTCAGTCATCGTTATGGCTAGAGCTGCTGCACACGTCTATTCCGCCTCACTAACTAAATCAAGTTTTTCTTCAGGTACTTTACCGGAGACAGGTTAGCAGTGCTTGAACGGGCAGAGCAGCTCTTCGGATGAAACTACGCGAGTAACTATTAGCCTGTTTGCAATAGCGTAGTTCTATGCAATCACAGCACCTCCAACCAACTGTAGGCAGCCACCTTTAGGAAATGAAAATACAAATGAGCGATTCGCATTGCCGGGGCCCAAGTGAAACTCCCGCCGAGAAGTTCCTACGCCTTGCCCTTTACTGCTCCTTGATGCTACAGGAACGTTGAAATTATAGGCCCCAAATCATTTTGTGCCACAAGTGACTTGCACCACTATCTCTTTAAAGATATATAAGAAAATAAGAGAGGAAGATATGAAACACATATTAACGAGCCCCTAAACTCTCCTATTCGTCTCTGCTCATTGCGCCACAATAAAAAGTTTGAAAGAGCGCCGCATGCTTCTGCTAAACACATGCTTCTATCAACCAACACGTTCATTACCTCACAATAGTTGAAGATATTCTGTTGGGGCGTTACGAATTAAGCACTTCACTTCATGCAGTGAATAATATTTTGCTTCCTAATGATTTATGTTTTCTTCAGCTTGAATGTTGTGTACCTTCACTCAGAGTTCTTGGTGTTCTCACAATGGTGGAAGCCCTTTATGATTGTTACCTATGAGACAGAGAGAGAGAGAGAGCGAACTTTTACAAAAGTGTGGTGGGAGTCTGCAATCATGATTTGTTTTCTCTCAAATATTTCAGGATTTCAACGTGATTTCAAATTTTGAGAGATTTTTATACCAAGTAGAAGACCTATTTTTCATGAAAAAAAGAACCCGGAATGATTCTGGTGGAAGTATCACAAAAAATTCTGAGGGCACCTGAGCCTTCATACGTGGAGGAATGCGGAAGCTTGTATTTTGAGCAGTAGCTCTCAGATCTCGACATCTTGGTGGACACCTCAACAGCGGCCATGACATAGTCAAGTCAAGTCAAGTCAACTTTATTCCACACATGTAAAGAAAATCACACGGCTGAGGAGTAGGGAAAAAAATCCGCAATATTGCGGCTTGACAACCGTTCCCTTCCCCTAAACTACATCGGCGACAGGGATAATGAAAGTATATAAAGCATACATACAAACATACAAAGCACTTAGTTCACAATTTGAACATAACAAAAAAGGAATCGAAAAAAATAAGAACGTACGGTTTATCCGCAACAGGAAAAGCAATCAACATAACATATCTTACATCACATACAAAAAGAAAAGGCATTTCAAAGCAAACACATTTCAACACAAAGAGCAATCAAGGCATCGCAAAGGCGAGGCTAGCAAAAATTATAAAAATAAAGTTTTCATCTGTTGGTTCGAAGGTAAACTAACGAAAGAGCTGGGTAGGCGAAATTGATTAAGCAAAGTAGGTAAGGCGTAATTTAGTGTCTGAAATCCGTAATTAGTGCGAGGACGTGGAACATACCAAACTTCGTGATGGCGAGTTAGATGGGAGTGCGTATTTTCGCGTAAATTGATAGTTTCTTCTAAAAACGGCATTCGACGTTCCGACAAGGATTTGTACAGTTGGAGGAGACAAAAATCATAAAACGAGAAAACTTTATTTATATTATATTTTGGGTATAAAGGCCCAGAAGGCGAATAAGAAGGCACATTTGCTATTGCTTTCAGCGCGGTTTTTTGTACCGTTAACAGCTTGTTTTTATTGGTGGCAGTAGTGCTGCCCCAGATTAAGTTACAATATCTTATATTGGATTCGAACAGTGCGATATACAGAAGCTTCATATTGCTGTTTTGTGCTTCAGTAACTAATGCAATAGCTTATGATTCAGTTTCCGAAATTTGGCTGCCCTGGACACGCTCTATATTCCAAAAAATGCGATCGAAATTGAGAACGGGGAACTCCTGCCACCGGCAGCAACCGCCATATTGAATGCTATCGTGACGTCACCAGGGCATACGCGGAGCAACGTCGTCTGCTCTCGTTGCTGCAATGTGCGCCGTGAGGTCTCTTGTCCCCATGTACTTCCCCGGGCGATAGAAGTAGCAGTCGTCCCCCATATATGAGTGATTGGTGCCGGAAAAGCGTTAATAATAGTAACGCAGTCATTTTTCGGTATGGACCTCCTTCACCCCGCGACGTCACGAAGATGCGGTGGCGCTGATGTTAGCAGCGACTTTCGCATGGTAGGCAAAACACGTTCCGCTGGCCCGTGCCTACCGCAGCTGCCGCAGCTACCGGCGGCTGCTTGAAGCCTGTGCACTGCACAAGCAGCATGTATTGACCAGCTGCGTCACTGCTGGATCCGCGTAGTAGGATAAAAAATATTAAATTAGCCTTGATAGGTTTCTCGCGCATAAATGCCGCATTCGGAAACTGGCTAACAGGCATTGGGCCACGGTAGTAAAACGCGAAGTCTGGGAGTCGATAAACACTGCCACTCAATGCACTTAATAGCATGCAAGGAGAGCACGTTGTTGGGCGAGTCGGTCGTACATACTTAAAGAAGGGAATTGCGCTAAAAAAGAAGGTCAAAAAGGGTCAAATTTGCCCTTACATTGCGGCGCATGCCCTTTGGCTACGCCTAATAAAGCATGCCAGTCTTTGCTGGCTAGAACAAAAATCTTAAGGCGCCGTCGTAACCAGGTAGCGAGTGAACTCGCAGAGGCTTTTTTCATTGATAAGTCAGGCGATGAATGCGTAAGCGATTCTAGTATCAATTTGTATAAGAAAGAGAAAACGTTCCTGGCATGTGCGCTTAGGCAATGATTGAATAAGAATCTAGGTATATATATATATATATATATATATATATATATATATATATATATATATATATATATATATATATATATATATATATATATTGCCACCTGGTGTTCTCAGGTGGCGCTGAAGTGTCTTCGAAGACGTTGAAGTGTCTCGCGCTGGCTGGCTGGCTGGCTGCTTGCTGTATTCTGCTGGTTAGCGACCTGTCTCCCTGTTTTCCGTTACATGATCGCAATGTACATAGACTCGCAGCACAAAACCTGGGACGAGATTCTCCCGTACGTCACATACGCTTACAACACGGCCACCCAGGAGACGACCCGATTTACACCATTTCGTCTGGTCTACGGACGTGACGTTCAGACGATGCTGGATGCAATGCTTCCATGCAGCACTGATGACCACCCACTCACGCCAGACGCCGAGCAGTTCGCTCAGCGCGCCGAGGAAGCACGTCAACTTGCCCGTCTTCACATTCAGCGGCAGCAGGGCACGGATGCACGCCGCTACAACCTCCGTCATCGGCACGTCGAATACCATCCGGGAGACCAAGTTTGGGTGTGGACCCCGGTACGCCGCCCAGGCTTGTCTGAAAAACTGATGTGCCGTTACTTTGGACCGTACCGAGTTTTGCGCCGCGTCACCGAAGTGACCTACGAAGTTCTTCCTGACGGGACTGTGCAGCCTCAGCGTCGTCCACCCCGCTCTGAGGTTGTGCACGTTGTCCGCATGAAACCCTACTTCACGCGGTAATGGATAGTACGCTCAGTGTTCTGCTAGTTTTCGCGTGGGACACCTTCGCCCACCTCCCTTGTACATTTTTGTGTGCTTGTGCTGTTTTTTTTTTTTCTCTTTCCACTGCCCATACTGCAACCCCGCTTTTGTTTTTCTTTTTTTTTGGAGGGGGAGTAATGCCACCTGGTGTTCTCAGGTGGCGCTGAAGTGTCTTCGAAGACGTTGAAGTGTCTCGCGCTGGCTGGCTGGCTGGCTGCTTGCTGTATTCTGCTGGTTAGCGACCTGTCTCCCTGTTTTCCGTTACAATATATATATATATATATATATATATATATATATATATATATATTTGTGTTCTTTCTGAATAAAATCAGTCGCGAGTTTGCGCCCGTCCTTGTCGTTTCTCGTCCGTGTCTTTTTTAGCGCAATTCCCTTCTTTAAGAATAGCATGCAAGTTACTGCGTTCATTCACCTGAATTTCAAGATAGTAGGCTGATAATTGCTCAAGGAAAAAAAAGACATATGCAGCTGCACACGTACTTATCACCTTGAGCCGGAGTGCACGGGGCGCCGACAGGTTCACTCGCCCCCAAGGAATGCGTTCTTTTGTTAATAGCACACCATGTTTTAATGGCGGGTTTTATGACATTTAATATTTACTTGAAACCGCTTCTTGATATGACGACGTAATTATTTCATTCGAGTAGAAAGAAGTCTGGTAAGTTGTGTCAATCATGCGCGGTTGCGTTGGTGTGCTTAGAATAGCGTACCTTAAGTGTGCTAAACGCCATATGCTTTTTCATTGCATCATGCATGTGTCATGTTTCATGACGTAGTACATGATCGCGAAGCTTGTTTGGAAAGAAGCAGCCGCAGGCGTGCTACTAACAGACACGTGGCGAGATTGAGAAGGGACGCGGCAATGAAAAGTGTTTTCGTTATTCATGCATGCGATATGTAACTAAACTTGGTGCAAATATGAAATTCCTACGCTAGTTTCGGTAATTACTTTTATTTATAGCTATAGCTGGTGCAGTTCTGGGTAATTATAATTAACACCGTCAAGTCCCCCAAGGTCTCAAATAATTGAGTATATAGTGCGCAGTTTTTTATGCCAGCATGTACATAAAGCCCTGTTCTGTACGATGACGCGATTAGTTCTTTTTCTATATGATCAGTACGTATGCATGCGTAGTTACATGAAAACGTTTCTTACAAGAAATAACTAACACAGTACTGCACGTGTAGGGAAAAAAAATCGAGAAATTTATTACGCTCCTCAACGTCTCAGGAATAGTTTGCAACAAATGGAATCATTTGATTTTCATGCGAATGACGAAGGTGAGTGATCCAGTCGCAGAAAATGTGAGAGGTCACAAAACGAACCTTAAAGTTTATTCCCTCGTTTATGGCATCTTCACTTTCGCTTTGGTCAAAGAAATGCGGCACTAAAATCAAATAAATTACGTCACAATTTTTGACGACCACACTTCTAAAAAGTGTAATTTATAAATTTGTACTCAATATTTTGCTATAATTTTTCGTCACCAATCTAGACTTCAGGGCTAGGAAAGAAAATAATTCTAGAAATAAAAAATTTTCACCAAATCGACCAGCCTAAAAAGAGGACAAGGTGGCCTGGCTGGTGCGTGGTCATGCGGCTAAAAACAGCGATAAGCGAGACAGGAGATCAGGGACACGACGCTGTCCCCCTTTTCGCACAGCGCGACATGTATACGTATGTCAGCAGACGATGAGCGCATGTCTGCTCCGACGAAATAAGGCCAGCACTTCCCCTCGCAACTGTCCCGAAGTAAAATCATTCCGGCTAGTGCAGAGTGTCAAAACTTGTTTCATTCAATGCCTAGCGCATAAATAAACGGCAGGAACGCTTTCTACATGTTTACTACTAACCATATATACAATACAGTGGCAAACTATTTCTCTTTATAGGCCGCACGTGGCCAACGCGAGCTCGTGTACTTCAACAAATTACTAAGTTGGAAGCATCGACCATTGCTATGATTCGCAGAAACTGGAAACGCGCCTACAAGCCTTGAAAACCCGCGCTCAACACCTATCCGCGACGCCACTCCCCGACCTTTTGCCTACCACGAGCTCGCTAGCGACTGCAGCGCCACCTCGTTTGTTTACCAACATGCAGGAGGTCAATAGGTATAGGGTCCGGTTACACTAGGCCGATGGGACGGCGATCGGCGGTCGGTTGGCTGGTCTGTATGCAAATGCCATCGCTGCCGCACCGGTCTGTCAAGCTAGACAAACGACGAAGCCAGCACGACCAACGACCCCGTATCGCAGTAGTGTAAAGAACGAACTTAAGGGGAACTGGCGGAGCGTGGTGGGGGAGTAGTTGGTATGACATTCTATAAACTTGAGAATTTTAAAACTCATTGTACCTGATGCTAGCCACGGCGAAATACGCAATGTGCATGCACCAGCGAAGATGTGCTTTCATTCGGTGCTTGCGCACAGATCCTATCGGCGAGGCAATAGAGCGACAAGGGCACGACGGTGCCGCTCGTCACCGTTGCCTTGGCTTATGGGGCCGAGCGAAAGTTTCACACCGGGTGCATAGACGGCCCGAAAAACTGCGCTTGTGTGCCTTATCCTTAACGAAAAAAGCAAAACGAGTGGCTGCATTTCATATCTTCACACTTTCTTACTAATCAGCTGGAACACCTGCCAGATGCTTGAATTTCGGCCGAGGGTGGACCGCCGGCCCTTTTCGTGACGAGGCCTAGCGAGTACGCAGGATTCGTGTGCGATTTAGGCGATTGCGGAGAGCAAATTCGCAAGTTTTAGCGCCTGATAATAGCTGTCAAGCGTAGTTTTGGCCACAGTGCCCTCAAAGCGATGACTGCCTACATCGCAGGGCGCGAGTACAATAAGGGGGCAGTGCCGATATGTGACCCGGTCTACACAACATGTGCTGAAGGCAGCCGGCAGTAGCCGTCGGCGTCGACTGTGGACAAGAAATCTGGTTGTTTTCATTATTTCAAGTAATGTCTGAACGTATTTTTAGCTAGTGCGCTTTAAAATCAAATACTGATGACATAAGAGGAAGCAGTTACAATTAGCGGGAAGCGCCGGACCTACGCGAAGCGTTTCCCAAGCAGGCGATATTGCATAAGCGCCGCTTATTGCAGTGTTATCATAGTGTGTAAATGAGTAAAACTACAATTTGTGAGCAATACTACGTAATATTTAAGACAAGGAGAGCCCGCCTTGCGTTTTATGCCAAGCAAACGAGCAGTACTGTTTGCGCACAGCTGTGTAAACAACCCCAGCGTGGGGCTGCAGTTGTCGTGATCGTCGCATTCCTAGGCCACAATGCGCACGCACCGTAAACGCTAAACGATGTGCTATTATTTTCAAGCACTCATTTAGTCTGCTGCGACTATTCATCGCTGCGGGCAGTGAAAGCATTCGAGTCGCGTGGGGTTTCGCAAGCGGCTTGGTTCCTACAAAAGGGTTCTATGTGCCGAAAAGAACGCATGTTCGACTTACAAATGCACGCATGCAGCGGGGAAGTCGTCTCATTCGGCACTTTTCTCTGCTCCTTTCGTGCCTCAAGGTTACCCTAGTGCCACTTTGTGATAATTTGGGTTTAATTATCGAGCCGATGAATAGCGGACAAGAAATTGGTAGCCAGCTACAAAATGCCGGGGCTTTCACGGCGCACATCGGCGAAGGCATGCACGGCACGGGCCGCTTTTCGCATACGGAAGCACTTGACTGCTCAAAAGAATACGACGCTCAAAGCATAAAAATAACCTGTTTATGAGCGTAAATAATAAAGCAGGGGTCCATCGATTTCTGTTTCCTCAACAATCAGAAAAGGGGTGGCACGAGCAAGTCCGCTTTCTGAAGTACCACTCAGGTCGCATACTGAGCTGACTGCTTCCGGAAAGAAAACACTGGAAATGCATTTTATGTCGATAAGCTAAAAGAAAAATAAAACTTTTCGATCGACCGCCGTCTACGGTGTGCATGCAAGCACCTCAACAGCGCGCAGCAGACGACGCGGGGCGGGTATGCCCCTCTGAAGTCAGCGATCAGTGGTTGTCAGACCAGCAAGCTGTTCGCAGAAGAAACGGAAAAAATGCGTTTTAAAAATATATACCGCACAGAATCAACTGAAACTTGGGGGAATTTTAATTTAACAAGTTGAGAATTAAATGCGATAAGCAGGGTATGCGTGAAAATAGGCTGTCATGGCCCGTTTAAAGTATGCAACTGAAGGTGCATATGTCATCGGTCCGAAATCCTGTCGCAAGTCGCAAAAAGTATACAACTGAAGGTGCATATGTAATCGGTTCGTACCCCTGTCGCAAGCTAGCCTGCAACTTTACTAAAACATGTAAGCAACCTTCTGCTTCAGGTTGGCGTGCTATACTTTGGCACAAGTACTGGTTACAATAAACAGGAGAAGACAGATACGTGTGCCATCTTTCAAATGTTTTTGTCCTTGTCCTGTTTTTTTGTAAATAATCCTTGTGCCAAAGTTTAGCGCACCAACATGAGGATGAAAACCAACTACCCGCCGTTACAGCATTGCTCATGTAAGCTATATGCAAAGAGAAACGCTATGACACCACCCAAAACGCTGTACGACGAAAGGTTGCTCAAAATTTTGGTGAATGTATTCGGGAATACTGCCACCACATTTAGGTCAACCAGTGATGACATCGCTGGGATTTCGTCTGCACCTGCGATATCTGTTGCTCAAACGAGCGTCGTCGCTTCTGCGGACGCGGTTCCCCCCCCCCCCCCCCCTCCGTTGCGTTCTCTTTCCATCATTCTACCTGTCTTCTGTCTGCACGTGGCAGCGATTGTGACTCAGCTTGGGTGTGACGTCATAACTTTGGTGTGACGTCTAATTGTGCTGTGACGTCATCACACTCCAATGTTTGTCACCCTTGAAGGTGACTTTGGCGTGACGTCCTCCCTCAAAATTTTACAAGTCATCCTGTCACGAGGCTTTTATGTGACGTCATTACCTTGACAAGTAACAAATTTTTGCAGTTATCTTGTCACATGGCTTTTGTATGACATCATCATCTTGACAAGTAACTCATTTTTCGAAAGTGATTTTGTAACATGACCCACTAAATACTTCGCTTAATTTGTCACGCTAATTAGTAATGACGTCGTCGTGTTTCATTGCATTATTTTCAACTTTAATATTGCACTCATTTCTCTTAATTAGACTAATTTCTTAATTTCTTTTACTAATTAACGATGTTACGACATACTTCTTCAACACGCAATATAACACCATTAATTTATTGCTCATTATCGCTAAACTTTTACACATTCATTTATATGGAGTCACGTCATTGTGTGGGCACATTATGCGGACATGTTTTGCGGGCGTTTTTGCGGGCTCAATTGATAGCGCCTCTCATTTTGTGCGCATGCGCAGAGGCATCAATGAAGGTATACATACAGCGGGGCGTTTGCCATTGTGGTATAGCCATGGAGAAGGAGAGCGAAATTGCTGCTCAACGGAAATTTATGCACAGCGGCTCAGCGTAGCTCACGCTACGTATATCCTGGCATAGCCGAGCTAAGCCGCTGCTAATCTTTTTACTCTGTGATAAGCTCAAACTACTCCAAGCTTAAGCCAACTTAGCACGAAAAAAAAATAGAATAGAATGAAAATAAAATCATTATGTCATTCTCGCATTGGGACCAAATTTATTACTAATCGTTTTCCAATTCATCCTTAAGCCTATTTTCTCTTTGAACCGCCTTTGGTATTGAGCGGGAGGCTGTCATTTCTTGCTTCCCACCGAATAAATGAGCATTTTTTTTAAATTACGATGTCTAATGATAAGGTGGGAAGCCGCACTGCATAAGATGCTGTCCAGCGGTAAGTTCTGCGATATCAAGTGACTATTGCTATGTACATTTCAGTTTCGACCAATGGTAGCGGCCAGCCTGTATAATAGGCAGTGAATGGTAACTTTTTTTCTATGCGGGCAGCGAAAGCTGTGCCAGCCGGACAACGCATGCCATGACAAAACTACATTTGTCGATATTTAGGTTGGATGGACACAACACGACAGGTAGCTTGCAATTAAATGGGCAGAAGAAGATAAGACTTCCAAAGCCATTATTGTCCATAGCCTACTTCTGTGTGAGCCAACCAAGCCATGTATTAAAAAATAAAATGGCTGTGTGTGTGTGTGTGTGTGTTGTGTGTGTGTGTGTGTGTGTGTGTGTGTGTGTGTGTGTGTGTGTGTGTGTGTGTGTGTGTGTGTGTGTGTGTGTGTGTGTGCGCGCGTGTGTGTGCGTGTGTGTGTGTGTGTGCGCGCGTGTGTGTGTGTGTGTGTGTGTGTGTGTGTGTGTGTGTGTGTGTGTGTGTGTGTGTGTGTGTGTGTGTGTGTGTGTGTGTGTGTGTGTGTGTGTGTGTGTGTGTGTGTGTGTGTGTGTGTGTGTGTGTGTGTGTGTGTGTGTGTGTTAAGGAAGCAAACAAAGAAACCAAGGAGCGTGGAAGAATATTTCTATTTTTTTCAATTTGTGTTGTTGACAACTGGGAGAGTTATAGTGCTATTATTTTATCGCTCAAACATAATTCTTTCGATTAGATTGAATGCATGTAAATCTTTATTCCTTTTTGATCTTTTGCGCTTGCGGTACGGTCTTCAGAGAGTGACAACAAAACTTGCGAGGAAATATGTCAGCGCTTCTCATAGCCCATCAAATCTTGCGATCCTTCTAACTAAACCAGCAGCAAAGCTCTATCCGTGCCTATTTTCAGCCTGTTTTAATCTTTGGGGTATAATTTCTTCTCTAGGCTCTCAAGGAATAGGAGAGATGTGCGTCATAGCAAGGCTGACGCTTTCAGTAGAACTAATCGCCCATAATAATATTACGAAATTTTTCCCCTCGTGTGTCCAGGCCAAGAAGAGCTCATGGAGATAAAGATTTCCTAGTACAGAGCAGGGCTTACAGCGGCCAAGGGCGATTCACTTCCATCAATCGCCAGTTGTGTGCCCATGTGAATTGAACTGGACTTTAATCCGCTCACCCGAACATGGATACTACGAGCGCAGATTGATAGGTTCACGGGAGGAAGGGCGACGCGTAGGAGGAGTAGAAGCAACTCAAAAACACCTAAAAAAGGCACCATTTGAAACAGCGCTTAGCAATCCTGATCGATGAAGAGCGCCGGCTTAGTGCGCCATTTTGGTATATTTGAATTGGTTCATTCTGTTCAAACGTAGGTCTGAACTCTTGTGCACTCCTTGCAATCCAAGCTTATTGAGAAGCCTGAGATAAGTGGACAGTTTCGTGCCTTTGCGCCACTTTGAATGCTAGAAGCAAGTGACTGTGAAAGACTCCCGCGCTGCCAAGCACGTTGAATATTACATTGGCTAATAGTCTGTGGCTCTCGGCACTCAAAGCGGGGGAAGCACGTTGTCGTTACGTCTTGAACATGTTTATTCACATCCAGAAACCCACTTGAAGCAATGTTACTTAAAGACTGTATATAAAAAGGCCCCACGTTTGTTTTTTCCTTTGAATAAACAATGCTTAAAAAGATAGAAGACAAATAGAGCAGCATGACACAGCGCCCGTCACCTCACTCAATCAATCAAGAGATTTTCTTTTGCACAAGCAGAAAAGGTGGCGGGAGAAAAACCTGCTTAGTTTGTAGCTTGCCGAGGCTCCACACAGCCACCCGTACAGTAGTCACTTGCACAGCCCAGGCAGTTTCTAGTGAATGGGCAAGCAGTCTCTTGGCAAAACATTGAGAAAGCAATGATATTAAAATTCCAGCGATCAAATAATGAAAACAAACCAGGTTTCCAAAATTATTGCGAAAGCATAAACAGTACATTTCACAGGAACATTTCAAAACCCTTTCATACGGCATTTCCAAGGTGTCTATTTGTTTATTATTGAGGCAGTTTAGTGTCTATGGCACAGGGTTTTATTCTTTGCTGTTTGTACAGTGTACGGGAGAAGGGTATAAACCACGGTGATTGATAACTAAAATGATATGTGTTCGTAGTTTTCACCAGATTGGCCAAATTTATGAACGTGCCAGATTTTCCTTCTACTTCACTCACGTAAATTCGTAAAAGGTTGTATCCGTACGCGTCTTCTACTTTGAGTATTTTATATTTGAGGAGAAGCGGCCCTGTATGTTCTAGGAATTTACTGTTTTCAACTATGCGAATAGCCCTCTTTTAGATCAAGGTTAATTTACTTATGTTCGACTTGGTTGTATTGCCCCAGACTGATGAGCAGCACCGTAATTGCTTGTTGAAAAGTGCATTATGCAAGAGTTTTCTCATCATTTGTGCGAGGTTGTGGCGGTTTCTGTTTAACAGTCCTGCAATCTTGCTTTATTTGTTCGATAAATATACTAACATGTTAGTTCCAGGACAGGTGTTCGGAAAATAATACGCAAACAATTTCCACACATTTCTCTAATCCATATATGTATGGGCCGAGAGTGATGCTAGACTGTAGTACAGGCAAGGTTCCGGATGTAGGAAACAAAATACAATTGGTTTTGAATTTATTTAGTGTCAAAGATTGTTTCGGTACCATTCTTGCAGTTTGTGACAAAATGAAGTTGCCTCTGTTCCTTTTCTAAATCTTCTCTTGAAATAAATACTGTGCAATCTTCCGCATAAAATGCAAATTTAGTCTTTGCAGATTTCTACAATACCATTGATGGGAAAAAGAATGGGCCCTTAATACTCCGTTGTGGAACGCCTGATTGAATTTATTTTAGGAGCAATTTATTTTGATTGATTTCAACATACTGACGCCGAATGTCTAAATAGGACCGAGTTAGTTGCCTCGTAATAACACGTAAACCATAGTGCTCCAATTTTTCTAGCGGTATTGAGTGGCTAACACAGCCAAATGACTTGATGAAATCTATGAAGATTCCTAGAGTTATAATTTTCTTTCTGAAAATTGTCTATATTGCCGCGAATATTTGCAGTGTGTTCATTTTTCAAATCTGCCGCCACATCACTTTATCGCTTTGTTCGCTACGCAAGACGCGACTAGATTTATCTCGATTGATCGCAGCCAGGCAGAGCTGATTCTACGTTGTTCCGGAATGTTCTAGTAACTTTGCGCTCTTTATATCGAAAGTTCGCTATCAGCTTTAAATTGAGCACGGCCGACAGCGGCCGGCATTCTGTTCGACGACCGCCGAGCACGCTTGTTGCTTCGCCGCGGCCAAGTGATTCAGGTCATTTTAGGTGCAAGTCAGCCCAATAAACAGTTCTTTTAGAAGACCCTTTCGTCCGTCTTCATCGCTGCTTCGACTGCCGTCACCACTACGTGACATCTGGTGGAGGTGCGGGGTAGCCTTTCATGTTCCGGACGCCCCCTTCAAGTCGTGAAGCCAGCCCTGAGCGCTTCGCACCCGAATACGAGCCAGCAGCTCAGCGAGCCAGCCGACGTCTCCAGGGAGAGGAGCCTGAGTTCGGAAAACTGCCGGACCGCACAAGACAGCGAAAAGACGCGGCTACGAGCACCGCAACCTCGCCGAAGATGTCGACACCGATCATACTGTAGCAGCCGCGGGTGCCGCCAACTTTCAATGGATCCCTATGCGAAGACCCTGAAGAATGGTTGGATCAATTTAAGCGCGTGGCGTCATTCAACAAGTGGGATGATGCAGCAAAAATTGGACACGTGTTCTTCTCATTGGATGGCTCCGCACGCACGCGGTACGAAAACTACGAGTCGTCCCTTACGACATGGGACCTATTCAAGAGAGAACTATTGAAGGTATTCACCATTGTCGTGAGGAAAGAAAGAGCCGAAGGACTCCTCGAGTCCAGGATCCAGCTTCCGAAAGAGCCCGTCCGCGGTTACGTCGAGGAGATGAAGCGCCTATTTCGCCGCACCGACCCCGGGATGACCGAGGAAAAGAAAGTTCAGTTTTTACTGAGCGGCGTAAAAGAACAACTCTTTGCAAGCCTCGTCCGCCAGCCGCCAAAAACAGTCGAGGAATTCATGCAAGAAGCCTGCACGATTGAGAAGACCCTCGACGTCCGAGCTCGGCAGTACAATCGTCCTTCCTCTGCCTGTGCAATCCGTTCGGACACGCCGGCCACCACCAGCGACAGCTTGCGGGAAGTTATCCGCGAAATCGTCCGAGAGGAGCTACGCCGAATACTGCCATCCTCCCCACAGCCACAAGCAGCGACTCTGATGGACGTGGTACGGGAAGAAGTGCAACAGGCACTTGGCACCCCGACGGTCACAGAGCCCCAGGCCATCACCTACGCCGCTGCAGTAAGGACTGCCAAGCCCAAACGACAACCCCCACGTCCTCCCCGAGATGAGCCACTAGTTCCACAACGCCGCCTCCCAGCCACCGCCAGCCCAGCCTATGACCGACGCTCAAGCCCCAGGAAATGCGACGCCTGGAGGACTTCCGACAACAGGCCGTTGTGCTTCCATTGCGGTGAGGCCGGCCATATTCTTCCTCACTGCCCTTACCGACGTATCGGTCTTCGAGGATTTGCCATTAACGCCCCACGACCACGCTTCGGGCAACGTCCGCAGGAAATCGACGAGTACCTGCGTCGAGAAGAGTACACGCCGAACCGCTTTTCGCGCTCACCATCGCCGTCAACCTCGCGCTTTGCGTCGCCACGCCGCAGCTACGCAGCCGCGGTACGAGGAAGGTCACCCAACCCCCGTAGGGGAAACTGAAGGCAGCAACCTCTGGAGGTGAGGTTGCTCAAGAGCGAAACGCCAAAGATCCTCCACCGACCACGCCCCATGAAGACGCAGCACCCGCGACGCCGCATGAAGAACCGGCACTCGCTGCACGGATGCCGCACACAATGAGAACCCCGACCACGACGCAGGCTGCCTTGAAAACGATGCCGCCACCCAGAGGAGCTTCGACCACACGCCCCACCCGCGACTCGCATACGCGACGAAGCCGTGACCCGACGCCAAGAGTGACGTGCAATGCAAGAGCCAGGACCTCCGACTTAGATGTGACTATCGACGGCCGGAAAGTTACCGCTCTAGTCGACACAGGAGCCGATTACTCGGTGATGAATGGAACATTCGCTGCGCAGCTGAGAAAAGTCACAACGGGTTGGGACGGCCCACAAATTCGCACCGCAGGGGCCACCTCATTACGCCATCAGGACGATGCACAGAACGAGTGACTGTCAAAGGACATACCTATCCTGCGACCTTTGTTGCGCTTCCGCAATGCTCCCGCGAAGTGATCTTGGGTATGGGTTTTCTTAATGAGCATC
The DNA here is from genome assembly GCF_052857255.1 of Amblyomma americanum. Taxonomy (NCBI): domain Eukaryota; kingdom Metazoa; phylum Arthropoda; class Arachnida; order Ixodida; family Ixodidae; genus Amblyomma; species Amblyomma americanum. The sequence goes on along the minus strand of NC_135497.1, from coordinate 416,278,628 downwards.
AGGCGATCATCGACCTGCGATCCAAGCTGATCACGCTTTCGACGGACGAAGCCATCGCTTCGATGAAAACTCGGGAAAATCACGTTACCCTGAGTGTCCTGGGGGAAGAAGTGAGCGTCCCACCCCGATCAAGCGTTATCCTGGCCGTAGGCGCCACGAAAGCCATTAACGCTGAAGCCATCATCGAGGGCAACATGCAGTTGCTCCTAGACCGAGGAATCAGCATCGCAAGAAGCATCGCACATTTGCGCAATGGTCAGGCCGAAGTACTGCTGACTAACTTCAGCGAAAAATAACGGCACATTAACAGAGCAACGACGATTGCTTTCTTCGACGAAATATCTGACGTACGAGACTCCTTCGCCCTCTCCGACCCCCCCGCAGAAGATTCGCCTGACCAAGAGAACTCGCCCACTTTCGACATCAACCCAGCCCTGCACCGGAGCAGACAAGACCAAATCTGCAACCTGCTTCAAAGCTACAGTGAGTGTTTTTCGACATCGCCGAAGGTGCGACAGACGCCAATTGCCAAGCATCGCATTATAACGGATCAACACGTCCGACCTCTCCGTCAAAGCCCCTACCGTGTGTCACCGCGAGAACGACAAGCCATCCGGGACCAAGTCGAAGAAATGCTTCGCGACGACGTCATCCAGCCTTCAAACAGCCCGTGGGCGGCACCGGTTGTTCTAGTGAGAAAGAAAGACGGCGCATTTCGATTCTGTGTGGATTACCGCCGCTTGAACAACATAACAAAGAAGGACGTCTACCCCCTCCCCCGCATCGACGACACACTGTACCGGCTCTGCAACGCCAAGTATTTCTCATCGATGGACCTCACGAGCGGCTACTGGCAAATTGAGGTCGACGAAAGAGATCGCGAGAAGACAGCATTCATCACTCCGGATGGGCTGTTTGAGTTCAAGGTGATGCCATTTGGTCTCTGTTCCGCACCAGCGACGTTTCAGCGAGTAATGGATACAGTGCTGGCAGGCCTGAAGTGGCAAATTTGTCAGGTATATTTAGATGACGTCGTTGTCTTCGCCTCGAACTTTGAAGAGCACCTCAAAAGACTTCGAACAGTACTAGACACAATCAAGTCGTCTGGCCTAACCTTGAAAGCAGAGAAATGCCACTTTGCTTACGAAGAGCTGCTGTTTCTAGGCCACATCGTTAGCAAGGAAGGAGTACGCCCAGACCCGCAGAAAACAGCTGCTATTGAACAGTTTCAACCGCCGGCCGATAAGAAAGCAGTGCGCATATTTCTCTGACTATGCGCATATTACCGACGATTTGTGAAAAACTTCTCGCGCATCGCCGAGCCCCTGACCCAACTGACGAAGGCAGACGTGCCGTTTAAATGGGAAGCGCCGCAAGCAGAAGCCTTCAACCAATTTCAGCGTCGTTCACAGTCCCCACCGATCCTTGCGCATTTTGATGAAAACGGCGATACTGAAGCTCATAACGATGCAAACAGCACGGGCCTAGGCGCCGTCCTCGTTCAAAAAAGTGACAGGCTGGAGAAAGTCATCGCATTCGCTAGCCGTTCCCTCTCCAAGGCCGAGGCTAACTATTCGACAACTGAGAAGGAGTGCCTTGCCACCATCTGGGCTGCGTCGAAATTCAGCCCCTACCTTTACGGAAGACCGTTCAAGGTGGTCTGCGACCACCACGCGCTCTGCTGGCTTGCCAATTTGAAGGACCCCTCTGGCCGACTCGCTCGATGGAGTGTGCGTCTCCAGGAGTTTGACGTCACCGTCGTTTACAAGTCCGGAAGCAAACACTCTGATGCCGATTGCCTCTCACGAGCCCCTGTAGATGCACCGCCGCCGGACGACGATGAGGATGCCTTCCTGAGACCCATCAGCCCCAGCTCTTTTTCTCAGCAGCACCGCTCGGACCCCGACCTAAAAGGACTCATCGAGTACCAGGAAGGCAAGGTTTCTTCACCCCCCGGTTCATTCAAGCGAGGACTGTCTTCCTTCTGTGTGCAGAATGAAGTCCTTGTGAAGAACTTTACAGCGAACAAAACAGCCTACCTCCTTGTTGTACCTACTTGTCTCCGCGAAGAAGTTCTACAGGCTTCACACGACGAGCCGACAGCTGGACATCTCGGGTTTACTCGCACCCTCCGCCGCATTCAAGACAAGTATTACTGGCCCCGACTGTCTGCCGATGTCGCACACTATGTGAAAACCTGCCGAGATTGTCAGCGACGAAAGACTCCTCCCACACGACCAGCAGGATTTCTGAGCCCCATTGAACCTCCCTCAAGGCCCTTTCAGCAGATTGGCATGGACTTGCTTGGCCCTTTCCCAACGTCAACATCTGGAAATAGGTGGATCATCATAGCGACCGACTACCTGACCCGCTACGCCGAGGCGAAAGCCCTACCGCACGGAACAGCAGCAGAAGTCGCCAAATTTTTCGTGGAGTGCATTCTTCTTCGACACGGCGCCACCGATGTGCTCATCACGGACAGAGGAACAGCATTCACGACGGAACTAACGTAAGCCATCCTGCGCTACAGCCAAACCAGCCACCGGAGGTCAACTGCATACCATCCGCAGACCAACGGACTGACCGAGCGCCTGAACAAAACCATCGCCGATATGCTCGCTATGTATGGCGATGCCGAACACAAAACCTAGGATGTCATCTTGCCTTACGTCTTCTTCGCCTACAACACCGCAGTGCAGGAGACCACCCAGATGACGCCTTTTAGGCTCGTCCATGGCAGGGAGGCCACAACCACGCTAGACGCCATGCTGCCCAACGTTACTGAAGAAGAGAACGTCGACGTTGCCGCCTACCTTCAACGCGCAGAAGAAGCTCGAAGGCTTGCCCGATTACAGATCAAAGATCAGCAGCGGTCCGACGCCAGACGCTACAACCTACGAAGACGCAATGCGGAATACAAGCCAGGAGACCAAGTCTGGGTGTGGACGCCCATTCGCCGCCGTAGATTGAGTGAAAAGCTTTTGCGCCGCTATTTCGGCCCGTACAAGGTTCTTCGTCGGCTGGGTGAACTGGATTATGAAGTCATCCCTGACGCAATGACTGCATCCCAGCGACGCTGCGTACGACCAGAAGTTGTCCATGTAGTCCGTCTGAAGCCGTATTATGCGCGCTAAAGGCCGCTGCATTTCCATGCTCTATTTTCTCAAGATCCGTTTTTTCTCCTTACTTGTCGCATTATTTGTTTTAATGCATCGGGTCGATGCTCTTTGAGAGGGGAGTAATGCCGCGAATATTTGCAGTGTGTTCATTTTTCAAATCTGCCGCCACATCACTTTATCCCTTTGTTTGCTACGCAAGACGCGACTAGATTTATCTCGATTGATCGCAGCCAGGCAGAGCTGATTTTACGTTGTTCCGGAATGTTCTAGTAACTTTGCGCTCTTTATCTGGAAAGTTCGCTATCAGCTTTAAATTGAGCACGGCCGACAGCGGCCGGCATTCTGTTCGACGTTCGCCGAGCACTCTTGTCGCTTCGCCGCCGCCGAGTGATTCAGTCCATTTTGGGTGCAAGTCAGCTTAATAAACAGTTCTTTTAGAAGACCCTTTCTTCCGTCTTCATCGCTTCTTCGACAGCCGTCACCACTACGTGACAATATCGTGTTCTTTTGTAGTAAAAGCGTGGTTTTGATTGCGCGACGGTTTCGGAAAACAAACTGGTAATCCTTTATGAGGTTGCTTTTTCTTAGGAAGTTTTCAATGCGAATGTTAATAATCTTTTCCTATCCCTTAGAAAATACGAGAGGAACGGACACTAGTCGATAGTTGCTGAAATTATTCATATTCCCTCCTTCGTGGATGACCGTGACCAGGGCAATTTTCATATTAGTAGAAGGAGCACCTGTCGATAGAGTTAAATTAAATATATGCATTAATCCAGGTGGAATAATATCAACATCGTATTTTAAGAGTCCCTCTATAATTTCGCCTCTGTCGAAATTCTAACGCCTCGGTCGGAACCAAACGCTCCTCTTTCGGGTCAGCAGATGTGTAGAATCGTTTGTCGGAAGTGTTCTAAGATATTCGGGGTTATTTCACGGTACTTGACTTATTTCACCGGGCGTTTAAGTTATTCTGGCTTCTCGACAATAAAAAATCTGATGTAATCACTAATATCAGTACTTATGGCACCTGATTTGAAGTTTCCAGCGGATGAAGTCGTAATGAACAAATCTAATGTTCGCAATTTTAAAGATGTTACCCAAGTTGGGGCTGAAAATACATTCTCAAAACCATTGCATTCGAAAAAAGTAAGCGGTCGGTGACAGGCTCTGTGTTCTTAAAGACATCACTGTCAAATTGACCCCCTATTGTGAGCAAGTAGTCATTACAGATTGCATAGGAGAGTAAAGGGCCCAAGAAGGTCAGGAATGCGGCAATATTTTCGTTGTTGGTCTGAATATAATAGAAAATATGGTTTTGCCCTTCTTAAAACACAGAACTTCATAGTCGGCCGTAATAGTGCTACAATTATGCACAAATTGGAACCTGGTAGACTAGTTTGAATTGACATGCCGCCTCCTTTTTTTTCTCTCCTATTTAGAAAATAATCATTGTACCCCATCAGCACAAAATAATCATATTCTTCAGGCCGCCGCGGTGGCTGAGTGGTTATGGCGCTCGGCTGCCGGCCCGAAAGACGCGGGTTCGATCCCAGCCGCGGCGGTCGAATTTCGATGGAGGCGAAATTCTGGAGGCCCGTGTGCTGTGCGATGTCAGTGCACGTAAAAAAACCCCAGGTGGTCGATATTTCCGGAGCCCTTCAATATGGCGTCCCTCATAGACTGAGTCGCTTTGGGACATTAAACCCCCATAAACCAAACCAATCATATTATTCAGTGTACCATGTCTCAGTTAACATCCATGTATGAACAGGTATTTCACAAGTCTCAAGCAGCAAATGTTAATCACCATGTATTTGTTTACCAGATATCGTATTCGAATAAAACAGGTGCAACCATTTGTTAGCTATGGTGGTACTTAAAAAGGCTAGCAATGGCTTCGGTGCAAATGCTTTCAGCTACCATCGTTCAAAATGAAGCTAGCTAGTCGAAAACTCTACGCACACATCCCTTTCAACTGCCTTCACAAGTCTTCAGTAAATCGCTTTCCTTTTTGATTGGCACCACCGAGGACGACTCTCCCCGTCTCGCGAAAATGTTACCATTTTTTTTGCCCACCCAAACCGCCAGCCAAACTTGCGCTTGCGCGTTGCGGCCCTACCTAACAACGTTTTCACAAAGGGAAAAAATGTTCATTGATGTAGACAGCCTTATCCTGCTCAGGATCTAATTCTGATTGCGTCGTTATAACCGACGTCGTGAGCCTTTACTTTCGCGTCTTATTCGAAACATTTTCGCGTTTCTCTTCGCAGCAACTGGTCTAGATTATTTGCCTCGTTCTTTCGTTTTAGTGGCACTTGCGGTGATAGACGTTGACATCAATCTGTGATATGGGCTCGCCGATAGCAATGTCAATGTTCCCGTGGAAACTAGGAATACTTTCTTTTGGCTCTTCACTGATACCTTTAATTTCAAGGTTTTTGTTTCTGGTGTGTGGCTCAGATTTTACAAGCTTGATTTGAAATTCTGCGAGGTCCGTTTTGAGCGTGCAGACCTGTTGCCGCCGTTCATTTTACGTGGTAGCGTAAGAAGCTCGTTCTGCTGAAAACTCGGTGGCGGCCGTCGTCCTGCGTCAGTCAGCAAAATCCCAGATGTTTAAAATTAAAAACGAAATCAGCCGGCATTGGGATCTGAACCCAGGCATTTCGCGTGCCAGGCGGGCACGCAATGCAACAGCCACGAATGGTCTTCTTTTTTTCTTTATTGCGTGGAAATAGTGCCGAAAAGTAAAGTCCGAGCACGCTTATGCCACAAAACACCAGGCCACCATACCCCGGCATGACCTCTTCTTCCAGAACATCAAAAGTATGGGAGGCACACATATGCATCCAGATAGGCGAGCCAGCTAGCCGGCTCTTGCAGGGCAGCACATTGTCACGAAATGGTGACTGCAATGGCTAGTCATGGCTAGTTGGCTTAAGCCACCACCCGATTGAAAGGGTTCAGCCTTATTCATCCACCCACCCAACCACCCACCCGCCCACCCGCCCAACCATCCATCCATCCACCCACCAACCCGCCCCACCCGCCCGCGCGTTCATCCATCCATCCATCCACCCACCAACCCGCCCGCCCACACGCCCGCGCGTCCATTCATCCATCCATCCATCCATCCATCCATCCATCCATCCATCCATCCATCCATCCATCCATCCATCCATCCATCCATGCATGCATGCATGCATGCATCCATCCATCCATCCATCCATCCATCCATCCATCCATCCACCCAAACCCACCCACCCACCCACCCACTCATCACCCATCCATCCATCCATCCATCCATCCATCCATCCATCCATCCATCCATCCATCCATCCATCCATCCATCCATCCATCCATCCATCCATCCATCCATCCATCCATCCATCCATCCATCCATCCATTGAAGGTAGGCGGCGACGTCGACGTTCTCTTCTTCTGTAACGTTGGGCAGCATGGCGTCTAGCGTGGTCGTGGCCTCCCTGCCGTGGACGAGCCTAAAAGGCGCAATCTGGGTGGTCTCCTGCACTGCGGTGTTGTAGGCGGCGAAGACGACGCAAGGCAGGATGACGTCCCAGGTTTTGTGTTCGGCTGCGACATACATGGCGAGCATATCGGCGATGGTTTTGTTCAGTCTGCGTCAGTCCGTTGATCTGCGAATGGTATGCAGTTGTCCTCCGGTGGATGGTTTGTCTGTAACGCAGGATGGTTTGCGCTAGTTTCGCCGTGAATGCTGTTCCTCTGTCCGCGATGAGCACATCGGTGGCGCCGTGCCGCAGAAGAATGCACTCCACGAATAATTTTGGTGACTTCTGCTGCTGTTCCGTTCGGTAGGGCTTTCGCCTCGGCGTAGCGAGTCAGGTAGTCGGTCGATATGATGATCCACTTATTTCCAGACGTTGACTTTGGAAAAGGGCCAATCAAGACCGTGCGATCTGATGAAAGGGCCTTGAGGTAGGTTCAGTGGGGTTCAGAAATCCTGCTGGTCGTGTGGGAGGAGTCTTTCGGCGCTGACAATCTCGGTAGGTTTGCACATAATGTGCGACATCGGCAGACAGTCGGGGCCAGTAATACTTGTCTTGAATGCGGCGGAGGGTGCGAGTAAACCCGAGATGTCCAGCTGTCGGCTAGTCCTGTGAAGGGTGTAGAAGTTCTTCGCGGAGACAAGCATGTACAACAAGGAGGTAGGCTGTTTTGCTCGCTGTGAAGTTCTTCATGAGGACATCATTCTGTACACAAAAGGAAGACAGTCCTCGCTTGAATGTAACGGTGGGTGAAGAAACCTTGCCTTCCAGGTACTCGATGAGGTGTTTTAGGTCGGGGTCCGAGCGTTGCTTCTGAGCAAAAGAGCTGGAGCTGATGTGTCCCAGGAAGGCGTCCTCATCGTCGTCCGGCGGCGGTGTATCTACAGGGGCTCGTGAGAGGCAATCGGCGTCAGAGTCCTTGCGTTCGGACTTGTAAACGACGGCGACGTCAAACTCCTGGAGACGCAGACTCCATTGAGCGAGGCGGCCGGAGGGGACCTTGAAATTGACAAGCCAGCAGAGCGAGTGGTGAACTCTGACCACCTTGAACGGTTGTCCGTACAGGTAGGAGAAGAATTTCGACGTAGCCCAGATGATGGCAAGGCACTCCTTTTCAGTTGTCGAGTAGTTAGCCTCGGCCTTGGGAAAGGAACGGCTAGCGTATGCGATGACTTTCTCCAGCTCGTCGCTTTTTTGAACGAGGACGGCGCCTAGGCCCGTGCTGTTTGCATCGTTATGAGCTTCAGTATCGCCGTTTCCATCAATATGCGCGATAATCGGTAGGGACTGTAAATGACGCTGAAGTTCTTTGAAGGCTCCTGCCTGCGGCGCTTCTCATTTAAATGGAACGTCTGCCTTCGTCAGTTGAGTCAAGAGCACGGCACAGCAGCTCTTCATAGGCAAAGTGGCACTTCTCTGCTTTCAAGGTTAGGCCAGACGAATTAATGGCGTCTAGTAATGTTCGATGTCTTTTGAGGTGCTATTCAAAGTTCGAGGGGAAGACAATGACGTCATCTAAATATACGAGACAAATTTTCCTCTTCAGGCCTGCCAGCACTGTATCCATTACTCGCTGAAACGTCGCTGGTGCGGAACAGAGACCAAATGGCATCACCTTGAACTCAAACAGCCCATCCGGAGTGATGAATGCTGTCTTCTCGCGATCTCTTTCGTCGACCTCAATTTGCAGTAGCCGCTCGTGAGGTCCATCGATGAGAAATACTTGGCGTTGCAGAGCCGGTACAGTGTGTCGTCGATGCGGGGGAGGGGGTAGACGTCCTTCTTTGTTATGTTGTTCAAGCGGCGGTAATCCACACAGAATCGAAATGCGCCGTCTTTCTTTCTCACTAGAACAACCGTTGCCGCCCACGGGCTGTTTGAAGGCTGGATGACGTCGTCGCGAAGCATTTCTTCGACTTGGTCCCGGATGGCTTGTCGTTCTCGCGGTGACACACGGTAGGGGCTTTGACGGAGAGGTCGGACGTGTTGATCCGTTATAATGCGATGCTTGGCAATTGGCGTCTGTCGCACCTTCGGCGATGTCGAAAAACACTCACTGTAGCTTTGAAGCAGGTTGCAGATTTGGTCTTGTCTGCTCCGGTGCAGGGCTGGGTTGATATCGAAAGTGGACGAGTTCTCTTAGTGAGGCTAATCTTCTGCGGAGGGGTCGGAAAGGGCGAGGGAGCCTCGTACGTCGCATATTTCGTTGAAGAAAGCAATCGTCGTTCCTCCGTTAATGTGCCGGTGTTCTTCGCTGAAGTTAGTGAGCATTATTTCGGCCTGGCCATTGCGGAAATGTGCGATGCCTCTTGCGATGCTGATTCCTCAGTCTAGATGCAACTGCATGTTCCCCTCGATGATGTCTTCAGCGTTAATGGCTTTCGTGCCGCCTACGGTCACGGTAACGCTTGAACGGGGTGGGACTCTCACTTCTTCATCCGGTACACTAAAGGCAATGTGATTTTCCAGAGTTTTCATCGAAGGAATGGCCTCGTTCGTCGAAAGTGTGATCAGCTTGGATCGCAGGTCGATGATCGCCTGATGCTCATTAAGGAAACCCATACCCAAGATCACTTCGCGGGAGCATTGCGGAAGCGCAACAAAGGTCGCAGGATAGGTATGTCCTTTGACAGTCACTCGTGCTGTGCATCGTAATGATGGCGTGATAAGACGGTTCCCTGCGGTGCGAATTTGTGGGCCGTTCTAAGCCGTTGTGACTTTTCTCAGATGAGCAGCGAATGTTCCATTCATCACCGAGTAATCAGCTGCTGTGTCAATTAGAGCGGTAACTTTCCGGCCTTCGATAGTCACTTCTATGTCGGATGTCCTGGCTCTTGCATTGCACGTCGCCCTCGGCGTCCGGTCATGGCTTCGTCGAGGGTGGGGCTTGTGGTCGAAGCTTTTCTGGGGGGCGGCGTCGTTTTGAAGGCAGTTTGCGTCGTGGTCGGGGTTGTCATTTTGTGCAGAGTCGGTGCAGAGTGTAGGTTCTTCATGCGGCGTAGCGGGGGCACCGTCTTCATGGGGCGTGGTCGGTGGAGGATCTTCGGCGTTTCGCTCGTGAACAACTTCACCTCCAGAGGATGCTGTTTTTAGTTTTGCCTACGGGGGCTGGGAGACCTTCCTCGTACCGCGGCTGCGTGGCTGCGGCGTGGCGACGCAATGCGCGAGGTTGACGGCGATGGTGAGCGCGAAAGGCTGTTCGGCATGTACGCCTCTCGACGCAGGTAATCGTCGATTTCCTGCGGGCGTTGGCCGAAGCGTGGTCGTGGGGCGTCAACGGCAAGTCCTCGAAGATCGATACGTCGTTACGGGCAGTGAGGAAGGATATGCCCAGCCTCACCGCAATGAAAGCACAACGGTTGGCTGTCTAAAGTCCTCCAGGCGTCCCATTTCCTGGGGCTGGAGCGCCGGTCACTGGCGCGGGCGGGGGCTGGGAGGCGGCGTTGTGGAACAAGTGGCTCATCTCGGGGAGGATGTAGGGGTTGTCTTTGTGGCTGAGGAGTCCTCACTGCAGCGTCGTAGGTCATGGCCTGGGGTTCTGTGGCCGTCGGGGTACCAAGTGCCTGTTGCAATTTTTCCCGTACCATATCCATCAGAGTCGCTGCTTGCGGCTGTGGTGAGGATGGTAGTAATCGGCGTAGATCTTCTCCGACGATTTTGCGGATAACTTCCTGTAAGTTGTCGCTGGTGGTGGCCGTCGTGTCCGAAAGGATTGCACAGGCAGAGGAAGGACGATTGAACTGCCGAGCTCGGACGTCGACGGTCTTTTCAATAAGAAAAGAAGCGCCAACAGAGACAAGACGTAAGAAGTGACACGGACACGCGCTTATCGGTGTCACTTCTTACGTCTTGTCTCCGTTGGCGCTTCTTTTCTTAGTAACATGCACCAACTGGCTCAGCAAAAATTTCTACGGTCTTCTCAATCGTGCAGGCTTCTTGCATGAATTCCTCGACTGTTTTTTGGCGGCTGGCGGACGAGGCTGCCAAAGAGCTGTTCTTTTACGCTGCGCATTAAAAACTGAAATTTCTTTTCCTTGGTCATCTCGGGGTCGGCGCGGCGACATAGGCGCTTCATTTCTTCTACGTAACCACGGACGGGCTCATTCGGAAGCTCGATTCTCGACTGGGGGAGTCGTTCGGCTTTCTTTCCTCACGATACTGGTGAATACCGTTAATAGTTCTCTCTTGAATAGCTCCCATGTCGTTAGGGACGACTCGTGGTTTTCGTACCACGTGAGGGCGGAGCCATTCATTGAGGAAAATACCTCTCCAATTTTTGCCGCATTATCCCACCTGTTAAATAATGCCACGTGCTCAAATTGGTCCAGCCATACTACGGGGTCTTCGCCTAGGGATTCATTGAAATTTCTCTGCACCCGCGGCTGCTGCAGTATGATTGGTATCGACATCTACGGTGAGGTTGCGGTGCTCGTAGCAGCGTCTTTTCGGTGTGTGGTGCGGTCCGGCAGGGTGCCAAACCCAGACTCCTCTCCCTGGAGACATAAAGCGTGCAAAGTTACTAGAGCATTTTGGAACAAGGTAGAATCAACTCTGCGTGGCTGCGATCAATGAAGATAAATCTAGTCGCGTCTTGCCTCGCAAACAAAGCGATAAAGCGGCGTGGCGGAAGATTTGAAGAATGAACAAACACTGCAAAGATTCGCGGCAATATATTCCCCGCACCAAAACGCGCTGTTCACGAAAAAAAGATTTCGACGTCCATGGTGATTTGGCGAGGCGGTCCATCATGCGACTCTTCCAGAGATGAAATAGTACCAGCAACATAAATAAATAATATGGCACAACCCAGTGTTTCTCCAGAGCTGAAAAACGGATACTGTAGGGCGTGATATCAATGTTCTTCTTAATTGTTCGTTGTAAAATGTCCCAGAAGATTATAGCATCAATGCACAGAATAAAACAACGGTCAATTGTCTCTGTTGTATTGCACAGGCAGCAATTCACCTTCCATGGCGCAAGCATCTCCTTAGCATGAAGCCATGACCTTCACAGGCAGCGTGGATGTGTGCAGTTTGAAGAAAAATGTTTTTGTGGCAAAAGAAATGCGCATTCGCCTAACACGTTTCAAATCACTGGTGTCAAGGATCTCCAGAAAAGGTTGCCGATACAACGGTACAGGGAACAAATACTGTGTAAGTGCCTGAGTCATCTGCCTTCTGGAGAGGCTATTCAGGTAGTCTAAAGAAAAGCGCACAGTGAGGAAATTGAAGGTGCAAGCAACTTCCTTAAGGAATCCTCATAAAGGCCCCTCACGAGTGTGTCCCGTCGGTTCGAATAGGAAAAGCAAATGAGCACTGAGACGCCTAATAAGCACAGCTACTAAAAAAGGTGGTTAGAAGGCCACGAATGGTCGTTGGTTCAAGCGAGTAAGAGGGACACATAGTGAACGAGTTGGGGTGTGTATGACTTGGTAACATGTGTTTGAGATGTGTAATGATGTTATAGTAATTAAAAATAAAACCAAACATAAATATGCTAATTAGGCGTCATATATAGCGCGGAATGGAAAGGAACCACTGCGGTGGTTCACTCTAATAAAAAAATTGTGTGTATGTGCATGTAGTGCCGTGTTATATCGTGCAGTACAGCCTAGAGAGTGATAGGTGATTGGTCATCTACCACTATGATACGTGACTGGTAATCGGCAATGGGTCCGTAAAGTGATTGTGGATTGGTAATCGGCGAGAGATGAGAGATGAGAAAGAAAAGGAAAAAAGCGCTACTGCGTCTTCTCTTAAGGCGAAGCTTGAGCGTCCTCTCAATTTTTCTTTTTGTAATGCTATCTTTTCATTCAATGTGGCTTCAAGCAGTTGATTTGCCTATCTAGGCTTTTGCTTATAAAACCTACGACCTCTTTCAGGTCATGCAGCTCTGTATGAAAACTACCCTCTTCTGTTCGAGGACTTCGTTTTATACCATCATTCAATGGCTTAATTTCCAATTTCAGTCCTTCCCTCAGCTCTCTCACAGCTTGTGCAAGTTCCTTCGACATATCACTCTATTTAAATACCTTAGACACATTATTAGGCAGCAGTGACAGCAAAGGAAAAATAAAAACACATGACTACTGTACAGAAAATTTAGCAACCTGCAATATGCAGAATAAGTGGTTAGCCGAACAGCGCAATTTTGTCATTGCTGCCAAGTACCGAGGATGCGATCCTTTATATAGACAGGCTGAGGTTAATCACGTGGTTCGAAGGCTGCGTTTCCTGGTGCAAATGTCTTGTGACGTCCGCACGATGACAAAGCCGGTATAATTTCTGCGTTGTCGTTCCGGGACGGTAGGTATACACGGTAGATAGTGGACACACCGGAGGTGAGAATACAGTCTGCAATATGCAAAAAGCGGTTAGCCACTGCGCGCACTGCTGTCGTTGCTGCCTGAATTTTGCTTTAAGCGCAGGGAGAGCCATCATGAAAGGTAGCGCCCCTTATGGTGGTTTGTATGGGCTCTTACCACATTTCATAACAGCTGCCGTTTCATTCCCTGGGAAGCCCATCTGATGTATTTCCTCTCTTCTGTTGGCCATCACTCGCCACAACTCTGCTTTTACTTTCCTCTCGATATTGCAGATGTCATGCGAAATGCACTCTTAGCACTGCACCCCCAACCCAGTTCCTTCTTACCATAATTTTAAATGTCTTCCTAAAGTTAGTTTTGTCGCAGCGGAAAAATAAAGAGGCACAGCAGGCTTTACAGGAATCAAAAGAGGAAGTTCTTGTTGGAGCTCGGCACTTCAAGATACTGAATTAGAATAAATAATTTTTGTCCTTAATTTCAATTTAATTAAACCCCTTAAGATTTCGTAAGTGTGAACCACCCATCAAGGTTTAATACTGATTTTGCGTTACGGCAGCGCCTCGAAAAGTGGAATATTTCGACAGCTATGGACAAACTCCTCTGATTCTATTCACCGCCTGTTTAGAGGAGCTACTATGGGGCCTGAGTTGGGAACAGTTGGGATAAGAGGTAATGAAGAACACCTAAGTAATCTGCGATTCGCTGATGACATTGCCTTTCTGAGTCACTTAGGAGATGAATTGCAAAGTATGATCAATGATTTAGACAGGCAGAGCAGAACCGTGGGGCTAAAAATTAACATTAAGAAAACCAAAGTAATGTTCGACAGTCTGGCTAGGGAACAGCAGTTCACAATTGGAAGCGAGGGGCTTGAAGTGGCAAAGGATTATGTCTACTTTAGGCATGTAGTGACAGCTGATCCGGATCATGAGAGGGAAATAACTAGAAAGATAAGAATAGGGTGGAGCGCATATGGCAGGTTCTCTCAGGTAATAAATAGCAGTTTACCACTATCCCTCAAGACAAAAGTGCACAACAACTGTATCTTACCGGCACTCACCTAGGGGGCAGAAACGTGGAGGCTAACGAAAAGGGTTCAGCTTAAGCTGAGGACAACGCAGCGAGCCATGGAAAGAAAAATGATAGGTACGTGTAACGTTAAGCGACCGGAAGTGGGCAGAGTGGGTGAGGGAACAAACCCGGGTTAATGACATCCTAGTCGAAATCAAGAGGAAGAAATGGGCTTGGGCAGGGCATGTGGTGCGAAGGCAAGATAACCGCTGGTCCTTAAGGGTAACAGAGTGGATTCCAAGAGAAGGCAAGCGTAGCAGGCGCGGCAGGAGCTTAGGGGGCGGATGACATTAAGAAGTTCGCAGGCACAGGGTGGGCGTAGCTGACAAAATACAATGTTAATTGGAGAGACACGGAAGAGGCCTTTGCCCTGCAGTGGGTGTAGTCAGGCTGATGATGATGATGATGATGGAGAAACTCTACGAGTCACTAATGGCACGCACGCGAATCCGAAGCAAGATGCGTAGAACGTCCAGTGACGTATCTGTGTACAAGCGAGAATGTGCCTACCTGGTTTCACAAGGTTCAACTTCAGTTCTTAAGAGATTAAAATGTGCTTCCTATCCAATCAATCATAATTGTTTACCTTTGAATGAAATACAAATTAGAATATTACATTGATAACCACTCCGCTGATGATTACTATAGAACACAAGGTGTGACCTGAAGATGAGAGGTTTATGGCAGGCAGTGGACACATAGAATCGCAGCTGCTTACGATTGTAACTCTTTCTGCTTCACTCGTGTAGCCTCGGAATTACTCTTCGCGTCGAGCTCTTCGTATATGCAATCACCCAAAGTTTATTTATAACGAGTTCTTTTTTACGGTAGAAAAAAAAATACCTCATCAACATCGGCACAACTACATCCCGTGCTTGCCGTTCGTGGGGTGGATCGTGTGAAGATGCCGTTTCTTATGGGCATAAGAATGCAGAGCAAAGTCCTGAGAGGACATGCTTTCACCTCAACAAGACAATGTACGCGGCATTACTATGCTGTCATACCATCAGAAGAAGCAATAACCATTTCCTTGAATACGAAAGAAGAGCACAAATGGAAGCCATAAAGGAGTAAATCATCACCCTTTTCCGGCTCCTGAGGAGGGCCGAACGTAAGCAATGTTTCGATGATTCAGAAGTGGTAGCACCATAATCAACTTTATTATCTTCCACCTTGGTAAACATTTTTCGCGTTGTGCTTGCGCGCAGCCTTTCAGTCATACCGTGACGCATGCAGACTATATACATGTCAAATAAGATTATTCAAGCGAAGCACAGCAATAAAGATACGGCTAGATTCATTTTCTTATTCCAGACCTTAACGTAAGGGCTACATAAATGTGAACTTACATATTCAAAATGTGTGAGGTGACGTGACTGCAGCAAGACACGCAGCGTTTATCTACATCGCGTTTGTTTCTGCTTTCGTTTTCTTCAGAAAATGCGCAGCGGGAAGACAAGCCGCAGTTTCCGCAACCTGCGTCTTGCCGTGCCACGTTAGTGCAGCCTACACAAGCCCCCTTGTACATACTGTCTAGAGCATTTTCACCTAGGCTTTTCTTAAAGATTAGCTCGACTACGACTTTTGTTTGATTTGTTTGAGCCCCTGTTTAATCAGTCACAAAGGGCACCCGAATTTTGGGCGAAGGTAAAATTTTTAGTTATAGATCCCCTAAACTTGGTCCTGTTAGAACGACTGGCAGAACTGCTTCCAAAAAATTTCTGAGCGAGTTTCGCGAACCGTCTTCCACGAAGTGCCGCATTTATCTAGAGGAAGCATTTAAAGCTTCAGACATGTCTGCTCTCCTTGACAATGAAATAATCACCGCCCAAGTGTTTTAGGCTCCTCGACATATATTGTCAGATTCCGGCAGAAAAAAAAAGGCGTTTTCTTAAAAAGTAGCCCAGCCATCCGCCCGACAAATCCGTCCACACATTTTTGTCCTCAGTTCAGTTTGCTAATGACAAGAACGCTTCAACTAAGAGTCCGTAACGAAGGATGCACATTTTTGCTTATCCCACAGAGTGGCTTCGTTCATTTTTTGCGCCGGCATGCACTGGCTCCTCCCATGTGCCCTTCGTGTAAAACGCAACGACCGCATGTTCTGTATTTTCTTCTCAGAGATAAAGTTTACAAGCCCCAATATTTAGTTAGCTTTATTATTGTTCACATTAACCGTGTCATTTGCTCCAACGCTAGATGCGTAAATGACATTGTTTGGGAGTGTGCATGCGTCTATGGGTGCGTGGGCATGCGCACGCGTCGTCTTGTGTCTGGTTTTGGCAATAATGCACACTGAAAAAGCTAACACACTTTGTTGTACATGCTACTTTCCTCACATCCTCTTGTAAATGAGGTCACTTCTTCACTCGGATCTGCTGTTACTGACAGTATAAACCGAGCAATATTTTCTTACTTTTTGTTCATTCTGCTTCGTTATGTTAATATGCACACTTCTCTAACTCTGATGCGTTCGTTTTGGTCTGTAACAATGGTCGCATAGTTTACTTTGCAGCCTACATTCTAAGTCGTGCATCCTGTTTAGTTAAAAAAACAACGTCGCGGATATTCTTTTCACCCTTCAGCAAATACGCCGCATTCGATCACAATGCAGGTCGGTTCACGATTAACGAATGCGAACTTATCTGTGTAACGTAAAGCAAGACCTTCGTTTCCCGGGGTTTATTTTTGCGGAATTCGTGAGGGTGAAATCGGCCGTTATTGCTTGATTTCAGAATCAGCTGCTATTCCAATTTTTCGAAAATCTATTCCATAACTTTGGTTTCTTCACATTGACATCAATAACAAGAATGAATATCTACGAGCGCCAGTTTTTCTCTACGGGACGTAGAAGGACACGTTCTTTGTACATACCCTGCATTTAGCGTTGAAGGAATGTCGCTATGCCGTGTACTGGACCGTCTTGATCCTCGCGCGCTGGCGGAGATGGACACTCTTATATGGTGTCCACACCGATTTCGACACTAAATGCCTGCTAGGCGATGTTCCGTTCCTTCAGGCTGTCGTGCTTTTGCTATAGGCTATGACTTTGCCTTGTGCGAAGTACGTGCTCCTTTTCTACACTTGACTTCTCTTTCCTCCTATCCCCTATGTATTGCACCCCCCCCCCCCAAGCTGGCTCCGATACCTTGTCCTGGTTACCTCCCCGCCTTTATTTCTCCCTTCTCTTTTTTCTATGGCTCTTCATTTTTGGATTAAAAGATAGTTTAACCCGAGTTTCGCGAAATATGTAAAGGGTGTATGTATAGCTATATATGTTGTCGCAGCTAAAATGAATAAAGATTTTAAAAAATGAAGCATTCTTCCAACTTGAATCCAATTGAGTTTGTTAGTTGTCTAATACACTGGCTAGTATTTTTTTACACCTGCCTCTTTTAATAATTAGTTGACGTTGGTTAACTAAATTTTTAATTATGGCTTCAAACGCTAAGGTGTGAATAGGGAAATCTGTCGAGGGCCATGAAAATGGTCCGACCCAAGCACTTCCGACGAGGTAGCCATAGGGAAGCCCTTTTTATTCGGCAAAAATGAAAGCCTGCGAAGTTTAAAAGTACTTTACATTAAAAAAATAACTTTAAGGTAAGTCCCAGCGGTTACTGCATTGTGTGATGGTCCCCCACTTTTTTTAGCGTAGTAATGCTAAGAAGCTCGTCTCACAGAAAATCCGGCGTCATCGGTGTCTTTCACTGTCTGCGAAAAATCCCAGAGAAGCAACTTTTCAGATGGGCCACCTTGGTCGCGTGACATTGCGGCGTCATCACAATACTCATCAGATTGTGAGCAAGCCGCCCACCATGGCAGGTGACAGCTAAATTAATAATTGGCCGGGCGGGAATAAAAACCTGGGCAGCACAAAACCCACCGGTGGCATCACCTGCCATCGCAGGGCAGTGGCGCATTGCTTAACCGCTACATCGCTCTGTCAGGAGTGGTATAAGGACTGTGAATGTAAAGTAGATAATAACCAAAAAAGTATATGTGGGCATAAACCTATTAAGCTATCGCGTCATACCCTTAAGGCGGAGCTTAAATGTCCATTCCAATTTTTGTTCTTTTTCGCCCGGTCATCCAACGGCAGCTTCACGTTGTCCACTTTTGCTGCCATCATCGCGATTCTCATCGTTAGTCAACAAGTTCAGTAAGAGCTTCTGCTTCTAAGAGGAAGGAAAAATCAAAGGCATCGGCCGTGCTCATGCTGCATTTTTAATTCATACTGAATTATTTGTTTTCAATTCTGCCTCCTCTTATGGTTCCTCGGTATTTCCAAGCGGCTATCAGAACCACATCTCTCGCGCATTTGCAACGCCTTTTTTATTACAGTCGTTCGCATCGCTATCGGAATCGTCTACCGTCGTCCTCACCACCACAAGCGCTCTACAACCTCCGAGCTAGTGGTTCGGTTCACTGTGCGCCGTTTTGTATAGCTTAATGAGGGGGGGGGGGGGGGTCCAGAAAAACAAACTTAAATATTGTAACGTGCTTCCACAGAACCTCGACGGAAGAAGCAGAAGATGAAGGACTGACCCGCGGAGAAAGAGGAAGAAAAAGAGAGAGCTGAAGGACGCTGCTAGGCTTCCTGCTTCCATCCTGCTTCGACCGGTCCCCTCTTTGAATAAACCTCCGTGCGTGCAAAGCACGTAACAGGTTGGTGAGAGGTGCCGGGGATCGACCACGGAGCATTCCATCTACCGAAGGAGCCGTAGACTCGCAGGCTTCCCACCACTGCCATCGGACATGCCTGGAGACGACAATGCTGAGCAACCCGGGCTATCCACAGCGAACAACTGGCCACATTATCGAGAGCCCCGCACATTTTTTGGAAAACCTGAAGAGGACGTTGACGAGTGGCTGAAACACTACGAGCGGGTGAGCAAATACAATCGATGGAACGCTGCTACTAAACTGGCTAACGTTGTGTTTTTCCTTGCCGCCACTGCCCTTGACTGGTTCGACAATCATGAGGATACACTGAGTTCATGGGCTACCTTTACGACCGAGATAAAGAAAAATTTTGGGGATGAATCGGCAAAGAAGAAGCGTGCGGAACAGACATTGCTTCACCGCGCGCAAGTACCCGGAGAAACTTGCACGGCATACATCGAAGCCATCTTAAAGTTATGCAAGCTAGTTAACTCCAGAATGCTTGAAGAAGACAAAGTCGGCCACCTTCTAAAAGGAATTGCGGAAGATGTTTACAATTTCCTGATTAGCAAAGAGAGCCTGAGCACCACCGCTGACGTTATAGAACATTGCAGAACATTTGAAGCTCTTAAGCTGCGTCGAATCACCCCTAAATTCGGAAGATTGGCCAATGTCACCTCTATAGCCAGTGTTGAAGCCAGTCCTCCAAATTCTATGGCTGATATGATTCGAGAGATTGTGCGCGAGGAATTGTCCAGATCCCGGGATACCTTCTGCCACACACAATATCTGCGGCACAGTTCTGCACCGGAGGAAGATGTTGCCGCCCTGTCGACTCCGTGGGCTCCACCCAACGGCACTTTGCCCATGGACGATCGGAACATTGCCCAACGTTATCGCCACCAGCCGACAGAAAGGAGGCCCACCTACCCAGAAGACGTGGTTCGTCAGCAGCGAGATCCTGGCTTCAGCCAACGTCGCGACTTTGGTCGCCAGGACTCTTATGGCGGTCGCTGGCGCTCTCAACCTTTGTGCTACCGGTGTGGCATTGCAGGGCATATCGCTAGATATTGCCGCCGTCGTTTCCCAACTTCTCAAGACTGCCAACCCCCGGCGAATACTTACGGGCAACTGCACACCGCGCAGCAGAGACCCCCAACATCCGCTTGGGACCCGTACCGTCCGAGCAATTTGCGGAGTTCATCACCCGCATCTGACCGCAGTGTGACGCCGCCACCTCAGCGCCAACGGCGGTCACCTTCTCCTCGACGTCGTGCATCCCCTCCGCCTCCGGGAAACTAGGAGGCGCGGCCGATGGAGGTGAGGCCGCCGGCGAGTCGATGACGTCCAATCTACCTCTGCCCGTGTTTATGTTGAAGAACATGGTGTGAAAACAATGGCTCTTGTGGACACTGGTGCTACCGTATCCGTTATGAGTTTGAGGTTTAAGAATCGTTTAGGTAGGAAAGTGATGTTTAGTGGTGACCGTGCAGCGTTATTCCGTGGTGTCGGTGGTGAACCTTTGGTTCCACTTGGTGTGTGTGCTTCGGATGTTGTTATTGGTGGTCTAACGTTTAGAACAGAATTCGCAGTGCTACCACGGTCAACGCATGATGTGATTCTTGGGATTGATTTTCTGCAAGAGTGTGGTGCAACTTTAGACTGTCGTACGGGAGAAGTTGCTTTGAATTCTTCGTTACTTTCAGCTCTTGTGGATAACTCGACACCGGATTTTGGAGCATTTGCGGTGGAAGAAGATACTATTGTACCAGCTTTCTCTGCAGCATTCGTGCGGGTTTCCTCTATTCACAATCAGTGCGAATCTTTTGAAGCTGTGGTAGAGCCTACGACACTCGCCTGCTCTAAGAAGAGTATCGTCGTGCCTCGTTGCGTCGTTCCCGTGGTGAGAGGCCGTACCGAGCTGTGGACAGTGAACCACTCTGAAGAGCCAGCTGTGTTGCCCCGGGGCCTCAAACTCGCCCGTTTCGAGGAAGGTGTGTCAGGTTTCGTCGCGGCGTTAACCAACTCTGTCAGTGAGCAGCACGTGAAAAGAGATATGGAGACCCAAGTTAAGGCTATGATTAATCAGGCTCTTTCCCCAACCGAGCGTCGCACTCTAGTGGAACTCCTTCTGAAACACGTGTTCGTGTTCGACTTTGCCAAAGACGATCCAACACCACCGCCTACCAGTCGTATTCATCACACGATCAACACCGGCTCCGCACCTCCTATACGCCAGAAG
>NC_135497.1:415942682-415955182 GCF_052857255.1 Amblyomma americanum | reverse complement strand
AGCAGCAGCAGCAGCAGCAGCAGCAGCAGCAGCAGCAGCAGCAGCAGCAGCAGCAGCAGCAGCAGCAGCAAGCAGCAGCAACAAGCAGCAGCAACAACAAGCAGCAGCAGCAAGCAGCACCAGGAGCAAGAAGTAACAGCAGCAGCAAGCAGCAGCAGCTAGCAGCAGCAGCAGCAGCAAGCAGCAGCAAACAGCAAGCAGCAGCAAGCAGCAAGCAGCAGCAAGCAGCAGAGAGCAGCAGCAGCAAGCAGCAGCAGCCGGCAGCAAGCAGCAGCAGCAGGTGGCAGCAGCAGGCAGCAGCAGCGAGCAGCAGCAAGCAGCAGCAGCAGGCAGCAGCAGTAGGCAGCCAGAAGCAGCATTCGGCAGCAGCAGGCAGCAGCAGTAGGCAGCCAGCCTCAGTAGGCAGCCAGCAGGAGCAGGCAGCAGCAGCAGGCAGCATCACCAGGCGGCGGCGGCGGCGGCGGCGGCGGCGGCGGCGGCGGCGGCGGCGGCGGCGGCGGCGGCGGCGGCGGCGGCGGCAGCAGCAGCAGCAGCAGCAGCAGCAGCAGCAGCAGCAGCAGCAGCAGCAGCAGCAGCAGCAGCAGAGCAGCAGCAGCAGCAAGCAGCAGCAGCTAGCAGCAGCAGCAGAAAGCAGCAGCAAACAGCAAGCAGCAGCAAGCAGCAAGCAGCAGCAAGCAGCAGCAAGCAGCAGCAGCAAGCAGCAGCAGCCGGCAGCAAGCAGCAGCAGCAGGTGGCAGCAGCAGGCAGCAGCAGCAAGCAGCAGCAGCAGCGAGCAGCAGCAAGCAGCAGCAGCAGGCAGCAGCAGTAGGCAGCCAGCAGCAGCATTCGGCAGCAGCAGGCAGCAGCAGTAGGCAGCCAGCAGGAGCAGGCAGCAGCAGCAGGCAGCATCACCAGGCGGCAGCAGCAGTAGCAGCAAGCAGCAGCAGCAAGCAGCAGCAGCAGCAGCAAGCAGCAGCAGCAGCAGCAGCAGCAGCAGCAGCAGCAGCAGCAGCAGCAGCAGCAGCAAGCAGCAGCAGCAGAGCATTCAGCAGCAGCAGCAGCAGCAGCAGCAGCAGCAGCAGCAGCAGCAGCAGCAGCAGCAGCAGCAGCAGCAGCAGCAGCAGCAGCAGCAGCAGCAGCAGCAGCAGCAGCAGCAGCAGCAGCAGCAGCAGCAGCAGCAGCAGCAGCAGCAGCAGCAGCAGCAGCAGCAGCAGCAGCAGCAGCAGCAGCAACAAGCAGCAGCAGCAAGCAGCAGCAGCAGCAGCAGCAGCAGCAGCAGCAGCAAGCAGCAGCAGCAACAAGCAGCAGCAAGCAGCAGCAGCAAGCAGCAGCAGCAAGCAGCAGCAGGAGCAAGCAGCAGCAGCAATCAGCAGCAGCAAGCAGCAGCAGCAAGCAGCAGCAGTAGGCAGCCAGCAGCAGTAGGCAGCCAACAGCAGCAGGCAGCAGCAGCAAGCAGCAGCACAAGGCAGCAGCAGCAGGCAGCAGCAGCAAACAGCAGCAGCAGCAGCAAGCAGTAGCAGCAGCAGCAAGCAGCATCAGCAGCATGCAGCAGCAGCAGCAAACAGCAGCAGAAGCAGCAAGCAGCAGCAGCAGCAAGCAGCACCAGCAGCAAGCAGCAGCAGCAATCAGCAGCAGCAGCAAGCAGCAGCAGCAAGCAGCAGCAGCAAGCAGCAGCAGCAGGCAGCAGCAGCAAACAGCAGCAGCAGGCTGCAGCAGTAGGCAGCCAGCAGCAGTAGGCAGCCAGCAGCAGCAGGCAGCAGCACCAGGCAGAGCAGCAGCAGGCAGCAGCAGCAAGCAGCAGCAGCAACAGCAGCAGCAGCAGCAGCACCAGCAGCAGCAGCAGCACCAAGCTGCAGCAGCCAGCAGCAGCAGCAGCAGCAGCAGCAGCAGCAGCAGCAGCAGCAGCAGCAGCAGCAGCAGCAGCAGCAGCAGCAGCAGCAGCAGCAGCAGCAGCAGCAGCAGCAGCAGCAGCAGCAGCAGCAGCAGCAGCAGCAGCAGAGCATTCAGCAGCAGCAGCAGCAGCAGCAGCAGCAGCAGCAGCAGCAGCAGCAGCAGCAGCAGCAGCAGCAGCAGCAGCAGCAGCAGCAGCAGCAGCAGCAGCAGCAGCAGCACCAAGCTGCAGCAGCAAGCAGCAGCAGCAGCAAGCAGCAGCAGCAGCAGCAGCAAGCAGCAGCAGCAGCAGCAAGCAGCAGCAGCAGCAGCAGCAGCAGCAGCAGCAGCAGCAGCAGCAGCAGCAGCAGCAGCAGCAGCAGCAGCAGCAGCAGCAGCAGCAAGCAGCAGCAGCAGCAGCAGCAGCAGCAGCAGCAGCAGCAGCAGCAAGCAGCAGCAACAAGCAGCAGCAACAACAAGCAGCAGCAGCAAGCAGCAGCAGCAGCAAGCAGTAACAGCAGCAGCAAGCAGCAGCAGCTAGCAGCAGCAGCAGCAAGCAGCAGCAAACAGCAAGCAGCAGCAAGCAGCAAGCAGCAGCAAACAGCAGCAAGCAGCAGCAGCAAGCAGCAGCAGCCGGCAGCAAGCAGCAGCAGCAGGTGGCAGCAGCAGGCAGCAGCAGCAAGCAGCAGCAGCAGCAGCGAGCAGCAGCAAGCAGCATCAGCAGGCGGCAGCAGTAGGCAGCCAGCAGCAGCATTCGGCAGCAGCAGCAAGAAGCAGCAACCAGCAGCAGCAGCAGCAACAAGCAGCAGCAGGCGGCGGCAGCAGCAGCAGCAGCAGCAGCAGCAGCAGCAGCAGCAGCAGCAGCAGCAGCAGCAGCAGCAGCAGCAGCAGCAGCAGCAGCAGCAGCAGCAGCAGCAGCAGCAGCAGCAGCAGCAGCAGCAGCAGCAGCAGCAGCAGCAGCAGCAGCAGCAGCAGCAAGCAGCAGCAAGCAGCAGCAAGCAGCAGCAGCAGCAGCAGCAGCAGCAGCAGCAGCAGCAGCAGCAGCAGCAGCAGCAGCAGTAGCAGCTAGCAGCAGCAGCAGCAAGCAGCAGCAGCAGCAAGAAGCAGCAACAAGCAGCAGCAGGCGGCGGCGGCAGCAGCAGCAGCAGGCAGCAGCAGTAGGCAGCCAGCAGGAGCAGGCAGCAGCAGCAGGCAGCATCACCAGGCGGCAGCAGCAGTAGCAGCAAGCAGCAGCAGCAAGCAGCAGCAGCAGCAGCAGCAAGCAGCAGCAGCAGCAGCAGCAGCAAGCAGCAGCAGCAGAGCATTCAGCAGCAGCAGCAGCAGCAGCAGCAGCAGCAGCAGCAGCAGCAGCAGCAGCAGCAGCAGCAGCAGCAGCAGCAGCAGCAGCAGCAGCAGCAGCAGCAGCAGCAGCAGCAGCAGCAGCAGCAGCAGCAACAAGCAGCAGCAGCAAGCAGCAGCAGCAGCAGCAGCAGCAGCAGCAAGCAGCAGCAGCAGCAAGCAGCAGCAGCAAGCAGCAGCAGCAGCAAGCAGCAGCAGGAGCAAGCAGCAGCAGCAATCAGCAGCAGCAAGCAGCAGCAGCAAGCAGCAGCAGTAGGCAGCCAGCAGCAGTAGGCAGCCAACAGCAGCAGGCAGCAGCAGCAAGCAGCAGCACCAGGCAGCAGCAGCAGGCAGCAGCAGCAGCAGCAGCAGCAAGCAGCAGCAAACAGCAGCAGCAGCAGCAAGCAGTAGCAGCAGCAGCAAGCAGCATCAGCAGCATGCAGCAGCAGCAGCAAACAGCAGCAGAAGCAGCAAGCAGCAGCAGCAGCAAGCAGCACCAGCAGCAAGCAGCAGCAGCAATCAGCAGCAGCAGCAAGCAGCAGCAGCAAGCAGCAGCAGCAAGCAGCAGCAGCAGGCAGCAGCAGCAAACAGCAGCAGCAGGCTGCAGCAGTAGGCAGCCAGCAGCAGTAGGCAGCCAGCAGCAGCAGGCAGCAGCACCAGGCAGCAGCAGCAGGCAGCAGCAGCAAGCAGCAGCAGCAACAGCAGCAGCAGCAGCAGCACCAGCAGCAGCAGCAGCACCAAGCAGCAGCAGCAGCAGCAGCAGCCAGCAGCAGCAGCAGCAGCAGCAGCAGCAGCAGCAGCAGCAGCAGCAGCAGCAGCAGCAGCAGCAGCAGCAGCAGCAGCAGCAGCAGCAGCCAGCAGCAGCAGCAGCAGCAGCAGCAGCAGCAGCACAAGCTGCAGCAGCAAGCAGCAGCAGCAGCAGCAGCAGCAGCAGCAGCAGCAGCAGCAGCAAGCAGCAGCAGCAGCAGCAGCAGCAGCAGCAGCAGCAGCAGCAGCAGCAGCAGCAGCAGCAGCAGCAGCAGCAGCAGCAAGCAGCAGCAACAAGCAGCAGCAACAACAAGCAGCAGCAGCAAGCAGCAGCAGCAGCAAGCAGTAACAGCAGCAGCAAGCAGCAGCAGCTAGCAGCAGCAGCAGCAAGCAGCAGCAAACAGCAAGCAGCAGCAAGCAGCAAGCAGCAGCAAACAGCAGCAAGCAGCAGCAGCAAGCCAGCAGCAGCCGGCAGCAAGCAGGCAGCAGCAGGTGGCAGCAGCAGGCAGCAGCAGCAAGCAGCAGCAGCAGCAGCAGCGAGCAGCAGCAAGCAGCATCAGCAGGCAGCAGCAGTAGGCAGCCAGCAGCAGCATTCGGCAGCAGCAGCAAGAAGCAGCAACAAGCAGCAGCAGCAGCAACAAGCAGCAGCAGGCAGCAGCAGCAGCAGCAGCAGCAGCAGCAGCAGGCAGCAGCAGCATCAGCAGCAGCAGCAGCAGCAGCAGCAGCAGCAGCAGCAGCAAGCAGCAAGCAGCAGCAGCAGCAGCAGCAGCAGCAGCAGCAAGCAGCAGCAGCAGCAAGCAGCAGCAGCAGCAGCAGCAGCAGCAGCAGCAGCAGCAGCAGCAGCAGCAGCAGCAGCAGCAGTAGCAGCTAGCAGCAGCCAGCAGCAAGCAGGCAGCAGCAGCAAGAAGCAGCAACAAGCAGGCAGCAGGCGGCGGCGGCGGCGGCGGCAGGCAGCAGCAGCAGCAGCAGCAGCAGCAGCAGCAGCAGCAGCAGCAGCAGCAGCAGCAGCAGCAGCAGCAGCAGCAGCAGCAGCAGCAGCAGCAGCAGCAAGCAGCAGCAGCAGCAGCAGCAGCAGCAGCAGCAGCAAGCAGCAAGCAGCAGCAGCAGCAGCAGCAGCAGCAGCAGCAGCAAGCAGCAGCAGCAGCAGCAGCAGCAGCAGCAGCAGCAGCAGCAGCAAGCAGCAGCAGCAGCAGCAGCAACAAGCAGCAGCAGCAGCAGCAGCAGCAAGCAGCAGCAACAAGCAGCAGCAACAATAAGCAGCAGCAGCAATGCAGCACCAGCAGCAAGCAGTAACAGCAGCAGCAAGCAGCAGCAGCTAGCAGCAGCAGCAGCAGCAGCAGCAGCAGCAGCAGCAGCAGCAGCAGCAGCAGCAGCAGCAGCAGCGGCAGCAGCAGCAGCAGCTGCAGCAGCAGCAGCAGCAGCAGCAAACAAGCAGCAGCAAGCAGCAGCAGCAGCAGCAGCAGCAGCAGCAGCAGCAAGCAGCAGCAAGCAGCAGCAGCAGCAGCAGCAAGCAGCAGCAGCAGCAGCAGCAGCAGCAACAAGCAGCAGCAGCAGCAGCAGCAAGCAGCAGCAACAAGCAGCAGCAACAATAAGCAGCAGCAGCAAGCAGCACCAGCAGCAAGCAGTAACAGCAGCAGCAAGCAGCAGCAGCTAGCAGCAGCAGCAGCAGCAGCAGCAGTAGCAGCAGCAGCAGCAGCAGCAGCAGCAGCAGCAGCAGCAGCAGCAGCAGCAGCAGCAGCAGCAGCAGCAGCAGCAGCAGCAGCAGCAGCAGCAGCAGCAGCAGCAGCAGCAGCAGCAGCGGCAGCAGCAGCAGCAGCTGCAGCAGCAGCAGCAGCAGCAACAAGCAGCAGCAAGCAGCAGCAGCAGCAGCAGCAGCAGCAGCAGCAGCAGCAGCAGCAGCAGCAGCAGCAGCAGCAGCAGCAAGCAGCAGCAGCAGCAGCAGCAGCAAGCAGCAGCAGCAGCAGCAGCAGCAAGCAGCAGCAAGCAGCAGCAGCAGCAGCAGCAGCAGCAGCAGCAGCAGCAGCAGCAGCAAGCAGCAGCAGCAGGCAGCAGCAGCAACAAGCAGCAGCAGCAGCAGCAGCAAGCAGCAGCAACAAGCAGCAGCAACAATAAGCAGCAGCAGCAAGCAGCACCAGCAGCAAGCAGTAACAGCAGCAGCAAGCAGCAGCAGCAGCTAGCAGCAGCAGCAGCAGCAGCAGCAGCAGCAGCAGCAGCAGCAGCAGCAGCAGCAGCAGCAGCAGCAGCAGCAGCGGCAGCAGCAGCAGTAACAAGCAGCAGCAAGCAGCAGCAGCAAGCAGCAGCAGCAGCAGCAGCAAGCAGCAGCAAGCAGCAGCAGCAGCAGCAGCAGCAGCAGCAGCAGCAGCAGCAGCAGCAGCAGCAGCAGCAGCAGCAGCAGCAGCAGCAGCAGCAGCAGCAGCAGCAGCAGCAGCTTCAAGCAGCAGCAACAACAAGCAGCAGCAGCAACAGCAGCAGCAGCAGCAGCAGGCAGCAGCAGCAGCAGCAGCAGCAGCACAGCAGCAGCAGCAGCAGCAGCAGCAGCAGCAGCAGCAGCAGCAGCAGCAGCAGCAGCAGCAGCAGCAGCAGCAGCAAGCAGCAGCAGCAAGCAGCAGCAGCAAGCAGCTGCTGCTTCTGAGGGTTGTTGGCTTCTTTTACATATATTACGAGCGCCTCATTTTCCTTCTCTTGTTTATGGGTTATGGTTTAAGGGGTTTTACGTCCCAAAGCAACTCAGGCTATCAGGGACGCCGTATTGAAGGGCTCCGGAAATTTCGACCACCTGGGGTTCTTTTACGTGCAATGACACCGCACAGCACACGGGCCTCTAGAACTTCGCCTCCATCTCGAAATTCGACCGCTGCGGCCGGGATCGAACCCTCATCTTTCGGACAGGCAGCCGAACGCCATAACCACTTAATAAAGCGTTTTCAACTTTGAATTTTTCCTCTAGCAACCAAATACATTTATCTTTCTATACTGCATATATATATATATATATATATATATATATATATATATATATATATATATATATTGAAAGGGTTGTTTGTCAGTCTGAATGATGAAGAACATCCCGTACTATAATAGGTGCAATTTCTCAACAGCCTAGACTATAGCCAAACAGTCGCGTTCAATCGCTGAGTAGCGACATTCGCGAAGTAACAACTCTCGATTGGCATATGATACCGGGTGGAGGATTCCATCCTGCTCCTGCAGGAGAACGGCGCCTATGCTGACCTCGGAAGAATCTGTGCGAAGCACGAACTGCTTACTGAGAATTGGAGCTTCTAATACGGGCCTGGAGTTTAGTGCGTTCTTGAGCTCGTCAAAAGCGGCTTGCCGCTGTGGTGTGAAAGGGACAAGGTTGAATTAATTTATGCGTGTCATCCACGAGCGGTTGGACTTTGTCGACGTAGCCAGGGATGAAATCGCGGTAGTATCCGGCAAGCACTCAAAAGGAACGCACTTGCTTCTTCGTCTTTGGAAGCGGTCCGTTGACAATCTTTTTCACCATCGTTTCCAATGGTCAGATGGTCCCTTTTTCAAACTTGTGTCCAAGAAAATAGATGTTAGTGGCTCCGATTTCACTCTTCTGCGGCTTGATCGAGAGGCCGGCCTCGCGCACCCTGCTATATAGCCTGTTTAAAGTCCAAATATGTTCTTCCCAGGAAGAGGTCGCTACGAGAACATCGCCGATGTAATGCACGACATTGTCTATGCCCTGTAATAAAATACGCATCAGGCGCGTAAAGATAGCCGATGCTGTCTTAATGCCGAAGGGTATATAGAGAAACTGATAGTGCCCGGATTGGGTACAGAACGCTATTTTCGGTTTCGAGGCTTCCTCCAAGGGTACTTTCCAGTAGCCTTTAGCAAGGCCAAATTTTGAAAAGTACACCTTGGTTGCAACCTCGGTAAATATTACATCTGTTCTTAGAATCGGCTTTGCATCAGACACGAGAACATCATTGATGCTTCGAAAGTTGATGCAAGTCCGTTAGGTGTTGTCTTTTTTTTAAATCAGAACAAGGGGGGGGAAGTTGTATGAAGATATTGAGCATTCAATGACCCCTAATTTCATCATTTCTTCTATCTCCTTTCCGACCACGTCCTTCATAGCAAAAGGCAACGGGTATTGCGGGGTATTCACAACTTCAGAAGTCCAGAGCCTGAGTTGACACTCCACTAGATTAGTCTTCTCGAAAAAGATATCTGCATACGTGTCAAGTAGACCCAGAATCTCCTGCTGTTTTTCCTCATCGAGCTTGGTGGAGATCTGCACGGCTTCGATTCCTTTACCGTGGTCCATGCTAAGGGTAGGCAGTTGTTCTTCTGAGTCACCTTGTTCGATTACGGCGAAAGACGCCTGCACGGTCTCTTCGGACGCACGCTCTTCGTACCGCTCGAGCATATTCAAGTGGAATCGCTTCTTAATGCGGCCAAGTCGATCCAATAATCCACGTCGTTTTTTTTGCCAACAACCACGCATGGACCTTTCCAGTGCATCAGGAGTTTATTGTGGCTACTCGGCAAAAGAATGCGGTCACGATCTCCAACCGTTAACTGCCAGTTCTTGCTGTTCCTGTCATAGTATCTCTTCTGAGACCGTTGGGCACGCAACAGATTTTGATGTGCCGCCCTCACATATTGCTCGAGATGTTCTCTGAGATCGAGAACGTAACCATATGTCGTCTTCCTGGCTTCTCCCAGCTCTTCCCTAATCCAGAAGGCCGCAGTGGTTGAATTTCGATGAAGGCGAGATTCTAGAGGCCCGTATGCTGTGCGATGTCAGTGCACGTTAAAGAACCCCAGGTGGTCTAAATTCCCGGAGCCCATCACTACGGCGTCTCTCATAGCTAGAGTCGCTTCGGGACGTTAAACCCCCATAAACCAAACCAAACCTTGTCCAGAGCTCTCTGAGGACTGCGAACTGTCCTCGCCCATGTCGTCCAAATATCAACTCAAACAGAGAAAACCTCGGACTCGCCTGCGGCACCGCTCTGTATGCGAACAGAAGCAGAAGATATAGTAACCCCAAGTTTTGGGCTGCTCCTGACAGAACTTCCGCAGCATCAGCTTTAGCGTGGCGTTAAATTTCTCCACCATCCCACTTCACATTGGATGGTAAGGGGTCCTGCTGAGATGTTTCACTGCCGAGAGGTCATTGAGCTCTCTTATCATTTCGGAAGTGAGACAGGAGCCCTGGTAACAAAGGATCACTCTCGGAAAACCGACTCGTGAAAACATCTCCACCAAAGCCTCGGCCACGGTCGCTGATTCTATCTTTGGCAGAGCCACGGCGTTGGGAGACCACGTGGCAAAATTGACAAGAGTGAGAATATATCTATTCAATTTCACCGATGTGGGCGACAGCGGGCAGACAATATTGACAGCGTCCCTATCAAACTGACTGTCGATAAGAGGCATGCGTCCCTACGGAGCTTTCCCTACTTTGCATTTCGGGCACGTCCTTTGACAGGAGTCGCACGACCTGACGTACCTCTTAATCTCCTCCTGCACTCCCGGCCAGTAGAATTTTTCCAGAACTCGATCTGTAGTCTTCTTAATGCCCTGATGCCCCGCCAACGGGCTATCGTTGGCAAGCCTTAACACCTGTGATCGGCAAGACGTTGGATCTGCTACCTGTCGAACTTCTCTGCAGGAGGGGAGACGATAGCGGCGATACAGCAACCCCTTTTGACATAATAAGAGGGCGAAGTGCCGTGCTTGCCATGTAACATCTTTCCTACTTTCACCCAACACGCCTTCAATGATTCATCGTCTCTTTGCTCTGTTTCTAGCATTTCCTTGGTGAACCACATAGGACCACCACTTAAAACAGAACTTTCCATCCTTCGTCCGGAAACTTTCTTTCCAGCCAACACCACTATTGGACCCTCACCCCCACCATTTTCACTGGCAACCTCGTCATTGCCAAAACATAATTTAGCAACGCCCTCCACTTTTTTCCAACTAATAACTGAATTTGACGGCTCACGGGCCTCTGGTATATTTCCAATTATGACATCGTACAATGGTGTCTCCATGCACTTTACCAGGGCCGCGCCATTGAAATAAGGAGAAGCGAGATAGACTTCTGCCTCGAAAACTTCCAGACTACTGCCATCAAGAAGGAACACCGTAGATGTCGAGCCGGTGAGAGCTGAGTCAGGAAGTAGGGCTCTCCGTACAACCACCGTATTGCTCCCTGTGTCCCATAGAACACGTACGGGCAGGACACGCAACTCTCCCTCTATTACAGGCATGCGTTGCGCGTCTGTAGCCTTTTTCCGGACAAGTCTGACTACAACTTTATCCTCAGCGGGTTCAAGCCAGCCTGTTGTTGTGGACACAGTATCAGGCGCAACGCTCTCTGGCTGAACACAACAGGACGACTGGTTCTGGTTTTCGTGCTTTCTAGAGCAGGAATTAACATCATGCCCTGTTTTCCAGCAATAAACGCAATAAAGTTGTTTTGGCTTAGAGCGACAGTCGGCAGCCTTATATCCCGGTCGGTTACAAATGAGGCACCTTCCTGACTGTCTACTTGATGGTACATCCTTCTCTCTCGGAATGCCCACCTCGGATTATTCTTTGAACGAAGACAAGTTTTTTTTGCCGCTGGGCCTCCAGAAAGTTGTCTTCTGCCTCAGTCGTTTTGTCCAGCGTCTTATACTCTCCTTCTCGAAGAAAAATAGCCAGACGACTATGACAGCTCCTCAAGAACTGGTCGGCTATCACCAAGTCACGTAAATCATGGTACGCTGTGGCCGTTCCCGACATCTCGACCCATCGATCGAAAAGACTGAGCAAGCGTGCGCGTATTGCTTGCCTGTTTCTTTAACTAGCGGCTTACTTTCTCGAAACCTTTCGCGACAAATTTCTGCTGTAGGCCAAAAATGTTGGAGCAGGGCTAGTATTGCCGTATCATAATCTATTTAATCTGCCGGGGACAGACGACCGAACACACAAAGAGCTTCCCCAGTGACAGAAATAGTCAGCGCTGTAGCCCATTTTTTTTCTTCCATCTGTGCCCCTCTGCGATACGCTCAAAACGTTTGAGGTATGCATCTTAAACATCCCTGCGATCGTCGAAAGGCGGGATCAACTTGTGTGGGCTAACCGCTACAGAGGGCCCCGGTGCGGGTTCTTGATTACCCCCACCAGCTTCTGTCAGCCTTAATTGGAGCTGCAATCTGCGCTCTTCAGCGGCTTTGCATGCTCGCATTCAGCTTGCGCTTTACGCTCTTCAGCCTCTGCTGGCGCCTTGGCGTGCTCGCGTTCAGCAGCACGTGGTGCGCGTTCCCTCTCTTGCTCGGCAGCCAGCCACGTAAGCCGCTCGGCGTCTATCAACCCCATGCGTTCACCTAAGTCAACCAAATTCTTTAGTGTTGTCATTGCTTCTTTTTACGGATCCTCACGAAAGAGAATAAAATGGCTTCGTCCTGTTACGCGGACGCCAATTGTCGCGAATCGGTAGGGTGTCCTCGACTCTCCGAAGGGGAACACTATCGCGTGCAGGATCAAACAAGAGAACAATGAGATCAAACAAAACAAAACGAAGCCGTATTTACAATTTAAAGGAAAACAGTCCAATAAGAAACAGACACGAAAACAAGAAAAACACACACTCAACACGCTTACAACACTACAGAATAAAAGGAATGAGTTCACCTGGTACTGAGCATCTCAGGTGAAGCGGGGACTCCTTGTAGACAGGAGGGAGCGCTGGTTGGATGTAGTGCGATGCGTCACTGGCGTTGCGTCAACGGAAGCGGCGAAAGAGGGCCAGGTGGTGTTAGGGCGGAGAAAACTGCAGGAAGACGCCGGTGGTCTCAAGTCAATCCGCCCGAAGAACTTGGCACCGGCAGGAAAACCGTAACCAGGCCTCGTCGACGGCGTCACGAAACACCGGAGGCTTAAATCAGGCTATCCAAGAGTGTCTTTCGGCAGCACGGACCCTCAGTCCATCGGTTGCCACCTCCATGCCTGCAAAGGACGCAGGAAGCTTGCGGCGGTGATCCAAGAGAGGTGACGGTAGCATGGTCGCAACGTTTGACGGCGGCCACCTCCACGCTTGAATGACACGACCTCCGCTGCGCTGTCTCCCTTCACACCTCCGTTTTCTGACACGTCAGCTCTCCGCTCTTCTAGCTCGCCACGCTCTTTGTCGCCGTCGCCTCGCACACACCCTTCGCACGAGCACACGCGCAACGCTGGGCTGGCACGTGCAACGCTCCGCTGTCCGACGTACCACTGTCGACGCACCGTGTTCACAAATCCTCTGAGGATCTTTTGTGCAACTCCCAGTATGAGTTGGAACGCCATCTCGCGGCGAAAGTGGAAGCTGTGCAAGAACCCTCTTAATCTTCATATGGCATCAAGACTGCCAAAACTGGGATCCTCGTTAAGCTATTAGCGAACAAGGAATGGAAAATGAGGGGCTCGTTTGAAAGGAAGCCAGCAGAAACCAAAACCAAGGTGCAGAGGGGAATGCTCGTTTTTTTAATTTTCAGTGCTGAACGATGGGAGAATAATATTTCAATTAATCAGTTACTTAAAAGAAATTAATTATAAAGACGCAGAAAAAA